>NW_027189375.1:187500-250783 GCF_040958095.1 Procambarus clarkii
CTGTTGTTATTGTTGTGGCTGTGTTTGTTGGTACAGCTGTTGTGGCTGTGTTTGTTGGTACAGTTGCTGTTGTGGCTGTGTTTGTTGGTACAGATGCTGTTGTGACTGTGTTTGCTGGTACAGTTGCTGTTGTGGCTGTGTTTGCTGGTACAGTTGCTGTTGTGGCAGTGTTTGCTGGTACAGTTGCTGTTGTGGCTGTGTTTGCTGGTACAGTTGCTGTTGTGGCTGTGTTTGCTGGTACAGTTGCTGTTGTGGCTGTGTTTGCTGGTACAGTTGCTGTTGTGGCTGTGTTTGCTGGTACAGTTGCTGTTGTGACTGTGTTTGCTGGTACAGTTGCTGTTGTGGCTGTGTTTGCTGGTACAGATGCTGTTGTGACTGTGTTTGCTGGTACAGTTGCTGTTGTGACTGTGTTTGCTGGTACAGTTGCTGTTGTGGCTGTACTTGTTGGTACAGTTGCTGTTGTGACTGTGTTTGCTGGTACAGATGCTGTTGTGGCTGTGTTTGCTGGTACAGTTGCTGTTGTGGCAGTGTTTGCTGGTACAGTTGCTGTTGTGACTGTGTTTGCTGGTACAGTTGCTGTTGTGGCTGTGTTTGCTGGTACAGTTGCTGTTGTGGCTGTGTTTGCTGGTACAGTTGCTGTTGTGGCTGTACTTGTTGGTACAGTTGCTGTTGTGGCTGTACTTGTTGGTACAGTTGCTGTTGTGGCTGTACTTGTTGGTACAGTTGCTGTTGTGGCTGTGTTTGCTGGTACAGATGCTGTTGTGGCTGTGTTTGCTGGTACAGTTGCTGTTGTGACTGTGTTTGCTGGTACAGATGCTGTTGTGGCTGTGTTTGCTGGTACAGTTGCTGTTGTGACTGTGTTTGCTGGTACAGTTGCTGTTGTGGCTGTGTTTGCTGGTACAGATGCTGTTGTGACTGTGTTTGCTGGTACAGATGCTGTTGTGGCTGTGTTTGCTGGTACAGTTGCTGTTGTGACTGTGTTTGCTGGTACAGTTGCTGTTGTGGCTGTACTTGTTGGTAAAGTTGCTGTTGTGGCTGTACTTGTTGGTACAGTTGCTGTTGTGGCTGTACTTGTTGGTACAGTTGCTGTTGTGGCTGTGTTTGCTGGTACAGTTGCTGTTGTGGCTGTGTTTGCTGGTACAGTTGCTGTTGTGGCTGTACTTGTTGGTACAGTTGTTGTTGTGGCTGTACTTGTTGGTACAGTTGCTGTTGTAGCTGTACTTGTTGGTACAGTTGCTGTTGTGGCTGTACTTGTTGGTACAGTTGCTGTTGTGGCTGTGTTTGCTGGTACAGTTGCTGTTGTGGCTGTACTTGTTGGTACAGTTGCTGTTGTGGATGTACTTGTTGGTACAGTTGCTGTTGTGGCTGTACTTGTTGGTACAGTTGCTGTTGTGGCTGTACTTGTTGGTACAGTTGCTGTTGTGGCTGTGTTTGCTGGTAGTGTTGCTGTTGTGGCTGTACTTGTTGGTACAGTTGCTGTTGTGGCTGTACTTGTTGGTACAGTTGCTGTTGTGGCTGTACTTGTTGGTACAGTTGCTGTTGTGGCTGTACTTGTTGGTACAGTTGCTGTTGTGGCTGAACTTGTTGGTACAGTTGCTGTTGTGGCTGTACTTGTTGGTACAGTTGCTGTTGTGGCTGTACTTGTTGGTACAGTTGCTGTTGTGGCTGTACTTGTTGGTCTGGTTGGTGTGGGAGGTCTGGCTGGTGTGGGAGGTCTGGTTGGTGTGGGAGGTCTGGCTGGTGTGGGAGGTCTGGCTGGTGTGGGGGGTCTGGCTGGTGTGGGGGGTCTGGCAGGTATTTCTACAAACCTAGCCTAAACTAACCTAACTTAACCTGCAAACCTAGCCTATTTCCTAGTCAAAACAAACATAACCTAATCTAAGCTAACCTAACCTAACTAACTCCTGGATACCTATTTACTGTTAGGTGAATAGATGTATTCGGTGATAGGAAACGCTACCTACAATTACAGCCCTTCTTCTTTTTCTATTTCTACAAACCTAGCCTATTTCCTAGCCTAAACTAACCTAACCTAAGGTAATCTAACTAACTCCTGGATACCTATTTACTGCTACGTGAACAGAGAAGACACGCTACCAACAATTACTGCCCTATTTCTATTTCAACAAAAAAAGCCTATTTCTTAGCCTAAACTAATCTAACCTAATTAAACCTAACCTAACCTAATCTAACCTTACCTATATATATACTTCACTACTCACTATCATCACTACCACACTACTCACTAACATCATCACTACCTCACTACTCACCATCATCATCACTACCTCTCTACTCACCATCATCATCACTACCTCTCTACTCACCATCACCATTACCTCATTACTCACCATCATCATCACTACCTCACCATCATCATCACTACCACACTACTCACTAACATCATCACTACCTCACTACTCACCATCATCATCACTACCACAATACTCACTAACATCATCACTACCTCACTACTCACCATCATCATCATTACCTCACTACTCACCATCACTACCACACTACTCACCATCATCACTACCACACTACTCACCATCATCATCATTACCTCACTACTCACCATCACTACCACACTACTCACCATCATCACTACCTCACTACTCACTAACATCATCACTTCCTCACTACTCACCATCATCATCACTACCTCTCTACTCACCATCATCATCACTACCTCTCTACTCACCATCATCATTACCTCACTACTCACCATCATCATACTAACCAACTACTAACACTGCTAACAACAATGGTACTAACCAACTTAAGTTGGTTAGTACCAACGTAACCAACCTAAGCAACCAACCTAAGCAACCTAACCTAACCAACCAACCTAACCAACCAACCAACCTAACCAACCAACCTAACCAACCAACCTAACCAACCAACGTAACTAACCTAACCAACCAACCTAAGCTATCTAATCTAACCAAGCAACCTAACCAACCAACCTAACCAAGGAACCTAACCAACCAACCAACCTAACCAACCTAAGCTATCTAACCTAACCAACCAACCTAACTAACCTAACCAACCAACCTAACCAACGTAACCAACCTAACCAACCAACCTAACCAAGGAACCTAACCAACCAACCAACCTAACCAACCTAAGCTATCTAACCTAACCAACCAACCTAACTAACCTAACCAACCAACCTAACCAATGTAACCAACCTAACCAACTAACCTAACAAACGAACCTAACTAACCAACCAACCTAACCAACCAACCTAACCTAACCAACCTAACAAACGAACCTAACTAACCAACCAACCTAACCAACCAACCTAACCAACCTAAGCTATCTAACCTAACCATCCAACCTAACCTAACCTAACCTAACCAACCAACCCAACCTAACCTAACCAACCAACCAACCCAACCTAACCTAACCTAACCAACCAACCTAAGCAATCTAACCTAACCAACCAACCTAACCAACCAACCAACCAACCAACCAACCTAACCAACCTAAGCAATCTAACCTAACCAACTAACCTAACCAACTAACCTAACCAACCAACCAACCTAACCAACCTAAGCAATCTAACCTAACCAACTAACCAACCCAACCTAACCTAACCAACCAACCTAAGCAATCTAACCTAACCAACTAACCTAACCAACCAACCTAACCAACCAACCAACCTAACCAACCTAAGCAATCTAACCTAACCAACTAACCTAACCAACCAACTTAAGCTATCTAACCTAACCAAGCAACCTAATCAACCAACCTAACCAACCAACGTAACCAACCAACCTAACCAACCAACCTAAGCTATCTAACCTAACCAACCAACCTAAGCTATCTAACCAACCTATCCAACCAACCTAACCAGCAACCTAACCAACCAACCTAACCAAGGAACCTAACCAACCAACCTAACCAACGTAAGCTATCTAACCTAACCAACCAACCTAACCAACGTAACCAACCTAACCAACCAACCTAACCAACCAACCTAAGCAACCTAACCTAACCAACCAACCTAAGCTATCTAACCTAACCAACCAACCTAAGCTATCTAACCTAACCAACCAAACTAAGCTATCTAACCTAACCAAGCAACCTAACCAACCAACCTAACCAACCAACCAACCTAACCAACCAACCTAAGCAATGTAACCTAACCTGAGCAACCTAGCCTGAGCAACCTAACCTGAGCAACCTAACCTAACCAACCAACCTAACCAACCAACCAACCTACCTAACCAACCAACCAACCTAACCTAACCAACCAACCTAACCAACCAACCTAACCTAACCAACCTAACCTAACCAACCAACCTAACCTAACCAACCTAACCTAACCAACCAACCTAACCAACCAACCTAACCTAACCAACCAACCTAACCTGAGCAACCTAACCTAACCAACCTAACCTAACCAACCTAACCAACCAACCTAACCTAACCAACTAACCTAACCTAACCTAACCAACCTAACCTAACCAACCAACCTAACCTAACCAACCAACCTAACCTAACCAACCAACCTAACCAACCAACCTAACCTAACCAACCAACCTTAACCTAACTAACCAACCTAACCAACCAACCTAACCTGAGCAACCTAACCTAACCAACCAACCTAACCAACCAACCTAACCTAACCAACCAACCTAACCTGAGCAACCTAACCTAACCAACCAACCTAACCAACCAACCTAACCAACCAACCTAACCTAACCAACCAACCTAACCAACCTAACCTAACCTAACCAACCTTAACCTAACCAACCTTAACCTAACCAACCAACCTAACCAACCTAACCTAACCAACCAACCTAACCTAACCAACCGACCTAACCAACCAACCTAACCTAACCAACCAACCTAACCAACCAACCAACCTAACCAACCAACCTAACCAACCGACCTAACCAACCAACCAACCTAACCAACCAACCTAAGCAATGTAACCTAACCTGAGCAACCTAACCTGAGCAAATTTGCGACCTAACTTAACCAACCTAACCAACCAACCGACCTAACCAACCAACCTAACCAACCAACCTAACCCACCAACCAACCTAACCAACCAACCTTAACCTAACCAACCAACCTAACCAACCAACCTAACCAACCAACCTAACCTAACCAACCAACCTAACCTAACCAACCAACCTAACCAACCGACCTAACCTAACCAACCGACCTAACCTAACCAACCGACCTAACCTAACCAACCGACCTAACCTAACCAACCGACCTAACCTAACCAACCGACCTAACCTACCCAACCGACCTAACCTAACCAACCGACCTAACCAACCAACCGACCTAACCTAACCAACCGACCTAACCTAACCAACCAACCGACCTAACCAACCAAACCAACCAACCGACCTAACCAACCAACCGACCTAACCAACCAACCTAACCAACCAACCAACCAACCGACCTAACCTAACCAACCAACCTAACCTAACCTAACCAACCGACCTAACCTAACCAACCGACCTAACCAACCAACCGACCTAACCAACCAACCGACCTAACCTAACCAACCGACCTAACCAACCAACCGACCTAACCTAACCAACCGACCTAACCTAACCAACCGACCTAACCTAACCAACCGACCTAACCTAACCAACCAACCAACCTAACCAACCTAACTAACCAACCAACCAACCTAACCAACCAACCTAACTAACCTAACCAACCAACCTAACCAACCAACCTAACTAACCAACCAACCAACCTAACCAACCTAATTATGTTATTATATTATTATTATTATTATATTATTATTATTATATTATTATATATTATATTATTATATTATTATTATTATTATTATTATATATTATATTATTATATTATTATTATTATTATTATATATTATATTATTATTATACAACCTTATTATATTATCAACTCCCTTCTTATTATCTGACACCAACCTTCGGTTTGTGTCAGAGTCCATGAGTGTCCGTGTGCGTGTCCGTGTGAGTGTCCGTGTCCGTGTATCCATGGGGTTTTGGGTCCAGGAAGCTATTTGTGTCGACCCAAATTGCCTCCCTTCTCCCCACCTGAAATCCAGGTGGATTGAAAGACCTGCCCGAGGTCAGTGGATCCAGGTATCCGTCCATGACCCCCCGGACTTCAACCCTTCCCCACATTCCAAGGAGTCGGTCAATCAATCTTCGGCTATCCAGAGAATCTATCGAAACTGATGCTCCTACAGGAGGGGACACACAGATAAATCTGTGCCCTGTACTTGCAACCGTTCCGACAGGCTCGAACGCAGATCTATCCGGATTAGGAACTTGTTCTATCCGACTAGGCCACGCTGGAGTTGCCTTCTGAATCAAATTTGGCACTTGTATTTATATCTCATAGCAAGGTTAGTTAGTGTCTATTTATCAACAGTTGCAATGATTGATATGTTAAGTTGTTAATTTGTGTTGACAGTTAGAAATACCAGACAGCTTTGTTTGATAAGGTTGCAGTCCCGTGAGGCAGTGTTATGGATGAATATTGGAGAATTTAGGCTAACTGACATGTGTGTGTGTGTGTGTGTGTGTGTGTGTGTACTCACCTAGTTGTACTCACCTAGTTGTGTTTGCGGGGGTTGAGCTCTGGCTCTTTGGTCCCGTATGGAGTCAGCCTCCACCACATCACTTCCTAATGCATTCCATTTGTCAACCACTCTGACACTAAAAAAGTTCTTTCAAATATCTCTGTGGCTCATTTGGGCACTCAGTTTCCACCTGTGTCCCCTTGTGCTAAATAGACTGTCTTTATCTACCCTATCAATTCCCTTCAGAATCTTAAATGTGGTAATCATGTCCCCCCATAACTCTTCTGTCTTCTGTCTAGAGCCCAATAGGCTCAGGAATCTGTACACCTGTTGATTGACGGTTGAGAGGAGGGACCAAAGAGCCAGAGCTCAACCCCCGCAAACACAACTAGGTGAGTACACACACACATACACACACACACAGGAAGCAGCCCGTAGCAGCTGTCTAACTCCCAGGTACCTATTTACTGCTAGGTAACAGAGGCATTCAGGGTAAAAGAAACTCTGCCCATCGTTTCTCGCCGGCGCCCGGGATCGAACCCGTTACCACACGATCACGTGTCCAGCGTGCTGTCCACTTGGCCACCGGCTGTGTGTGTGTGCGTATGGGCGTTAATCTACGACTCTAATATGACTCACTGGCTGCTGGCGTCATCCAAAAGGCTGACTCACTTAAGGCTGAACTGGACACCGTCCATCCAAGACTTAGTAAAGACTGTCTTAGTGATCTTAAAGACCCCCTCCCCCCCGCAGGTCCAGGCTGAGGGCAACACAGCTCGTGGCAGATGCAACAGCATAAAACCATCTTAGTATAATTGTTTGCAACATTGCCATGAGTTTACCAACACTGTTTTACCTATGCACATGCATTTTTAGCCCCATTGCCATACTTTACTTTTTTTACCCAATTGCCATACTTTTTTTACCCTATTGCCATACTTGTTTACCCTATTGCCATACTTTTTTTACCCTATTGCCATACTTTTTTTTTACCCTATTGCCATACTTTTTTACCCCCATTGCCATACTTTTTTTCCCCATTGCCATACTTTTTTTCCCCATTGCCATGCATAATAATCATTGCTTAAAAACATATATTTGAAGGAAATTAAGACTTAATTATTGGTAGCATTTGCAAGTAAAAGGTTATACAAAACAAATAATAGCGTGAAAGACAGACTGTTTTAGCGTGAAGAAACAGCTTCAGCGTCAAGAAACAAAAACAGCTTCAGCGTCAAGAAACAAAAACAGCTTCAGCGTCAAGAAACAAAAACAGCTTCAGCGTCAAGAAACAAAAACAGCTTCAGCGTCAAGAAACAAAAACAGCTTCAGCGTCAAGAAACAAAAACAGCTTCAGCGCCAAGAAACAAAAACAGCTTTAGCGTGAAGGAACAAAAACAGCTTTAGCATGAAGGAACAAAAACAGCTTTAGCGCCAAGAAACAAAAACAGCTTTAGCATGAAGGAACAAAAACAGCTTCAGCGCCAAGAAACAAAGACAGCTTTAGCATGAAGGAACAAAAACAGCTTCAGCATGAAGGAACAAAAACAGCTTCAGCGTCAAGAAACAAAAACAGCTTCAGCGCCAAGAAACAAAAACAGCTTTAGCGTGAAGGAACAAAAACAGCTTTAGCATGAAGGAACAAAAACAGCTTTAGCGCCAAGAAACAAAAACAGCTTTAGCATGAAGGAACAAAAACAGCTTCAGCGTCAAGAAACAAAAACAGCTTTAGCATGAAGGAACAAAAACAGCTTCAGCGACAAGAAACAAAAACAGCTTTAGCATGAAGGAACAAAAACAGCTTTAGCATGAAGGAACAAAAACAGCTTCAGCATGAAGGAACAAAAACAGCTTCAGCGTCAAGAAACAAAAACAGCTTCAGCGCCAAGAAACAAAAACAGCTTTAGCATGAAGGAACAAAAACAGCTTCAGAGTCAAGAAACAAAAACAGCTTTAGCATGAAGGAACAAAAACAGCTTTAGCATGAAGGAACAAAAACAGCTTTAGCATGAAGGAACAAAAACAGCTTCAGCGCCAAGAAACAAAAACAGCTTTAGCATGAAGGAACAAAAACAGCTTCAGCGCCAAGAAACAAAAACAGCTTTAACATGAAGGAACAAAAACAGCTTCAGCGCCAAGAAACAAAAACAGCTTTAACATGAAGGAACAAAAACAGCTTCAGCGTCAAGAAACAAAAACAGCTTCAGCGCCAAGAAACAAAAACAGCTTCAGCGCCAAGAAACAAAGACAGCTTTAGCATGAAGGAGCAAAAACAGCTTTAGCATGAAGGAACAAAAACAGCTTTAGCATGAAGGAACAAAAACAGCTTCAGCGCCAAGAAACAAAGACAGCTTTAGCATGAAGGAACAAAAACAGCTTCAGCGTCAAGAAACAAAGACAGCTTTAACATGAAGGAACAAAAACAGCTTCAGAGCCAAGAAACAAAGACAGCTTTAACATGAAGGAACAAAAACAGCTTCAGCGTCAAGAAACAAAGACAGCTTTAACATGAAGGAACAAAAACAGCTTCAGCGTGAAGAGTGAAAGAGATAGAGGCCCCAAGAGACTCCACACCTTAAAATATATATAAGATAAATTTTAAAATTTAAATACAAATTTTAAATTTTTAAATACAACTGTAGCTCTTCCAACCCACTTTTATTTTGGTGTAGTGGCTAAACTGTATGAACCAAACCCAGCAATATTAGAAGCATGGACACCAACACCCAAATAGAACAAGTAGCGGGAAGACATTTGAAATTGAATTATTTGACGGTTGACAATACCGTTAAACGTCATGGTTCAAATTTGAAAGGAGGTAGGGATTTAAAATTTAATTATTTAACGGTCTAAAAATACACCATAACGATAGATGTGGATATATATATATACACTGAGAAGTATAACTCCCCTTTTTTGCTGTATACTGAGAGTATACTTTAGTCCAGTATACTTGTGGTCACCTTAAGAACCTTGCAGATAGGCCTTAGGCCTTAAAGACAAGCGTCAATGTAAGGATGACATGTGCAGCCACAGATGTACTTGTAGCAGACATGGAGAATGTCTCCAGTAGCCTCTTCCCCCTCACAACACTATTCTAACAACTCCGCCCAATGAACATTTCAAAATAATTAGTTCTACCCTTACCCATTTTCCCTCATAAAAAGGCTTAGTTATCTCATCAGAAGTAACAAGACTTTTCATAATGTTGTACTTAGAATCTATAGACTATAAATTACTCATTACTTTACTCCGTGTCATAGAAAACGGCGTGAAGGTTTGTGGGTGCCTACCATTTGCATAAACAACAAACCAATTTCGTTTTTTGTTGGTCCTGCTGATTCTTCCTAATTTTCAATTGCTTTCCTTATTTGCAATAAATTATTATTTTGGTGGATATGTTGAGATTACTGAGCTGTCTGTCATGAGTGTGGGGAGGGGGAGGGGGGGAGGGAGGAGCTGGGCCGCCTACAGCCACTCCGACTGTCTCACCACGCGGCTGTTAAAGGCTTTGTCTCAGGTTAGTGTGGGTCACTCAGGTGTGGGAGGAGACACAGGTGTGGGTGTTGGTGCAGGTGTGGGAGATCATGTAGGTGTGGAGGACCACAGATACTAGGGGGGGGGGGGAAATGACGATGATGTGTGAGATGACGGGTGTGGCATGTGATATTGGTACATATGAGGCTGGGTGTTTAGAAATATGTGGTTTTGGGGGGTGAGTGAGAGTGAGTGAACTGTGAGAGAGGGTGAGTGAGAGTGAGGGGACTGTGAGAGAGGGTGAGTGAGAGTGATTGGACTGTAAGAGAGGGTGAGTGAGAGTGAATGGACTGTGAGAGGGGTGAGTGAGTGGGTGGAGGTTGGTGTGAAATGTCAGCAGGTGAGAGGGTCCACAGTAGTTTCCCCTCACCCCCTCCCCTTCCCCCTCATCCACCTACACTTTCATCCTCATCCACCTGCCTCTTCACTCCAAGACCCCCCCCCCACACATCTGCCCTTTCCTCATAACTCCTCATCTGCCATCTGAGGCCAGTGGCACTCACCTCCCCCCCCCCTACATCTGAGTGCCTCACACACACTTGTATGCCGCTAGCAGGTGTGTGTGTGACGTGTGTATGAAGCCCTCATGTATGCTGCCCTCACGTCTATGCTTCCCATATGAGTATGCTGCACAGGCACATGTGCCGTCTGCGAGCCTGTGTCACCCACGCTCCTATGCCTCATGACACTCGTGAGGTACACATACACACACACTCATATTTGGCCAACACACTCATGCCGCCCACATACTCATGCCGCCCACATACTCATGCCTTCCATGGACTCATTGCACCGCCAAACCCATGAGTGTTCATCAATAAACACTCGGGCGTAATAGACGCATTCCAGCACATATGTACGCCCGCACATACGTATACCCGCACGTACGTACGTCCGCACATATGTACGCCCACACGTACACACTGGGAAGCATACACGAACCTCCCTCTCAGACCACCTCGGTAGTTATCTAAGTATTTGCGATGGTCCGAAAGCATATTACGGTTTCAGTGATAGCCTACTGACAAACAGGGAAATGAACCTTTGTCCTAAACAGAAATTATTCTCAAGTTATACATTTATTGTAATATAAATCCAGACTGGACACCACGAGCGTAGCTATCGTCATGTAAGTACATTTAGGTAGTTACGCACACACACACATATATGTAAACAAAACACATAGCCTGTTATACAGGAATTGTAGGTTTATTTCTACAGATGACTGGAAGGAAGAGAGACCACGTGGTTTAAGCTGTATATATGTTGTTGTTGAGTTAGGGGCGACGACGATCGTGGGATCGGATGTGCCCCGGCGTACCCGTGAAGGGTGAATCGCAAAGCCAGAAAAGGCGAAACGCCAAACCAAAACGCGAAACGAGTGGCGCCAAGCACTAGAAACTAATATGCCACACGGCAAAGCTACGCACAAAGGGAGAGGCAGAAGCACATAATAGAACAGGGCAAACAAACAGCCAGAAGGGCACACAGCACGTCATAGAGCAAACACACAAGAAATCAGAGCACATACTTGCCCGGGAACTTGGCCCGAGGGAACCTTACATTGAACGCCTCCCAGAGCACCCATTGCCAAGGGTCTCGTCCATCCACCGGTGACGCCATAACATCCGGAACCAGGGCAACAAACACCTGCAAACTGGGGACCCAGATGGTAGTACTCATGAGGCGAGAAGTCGCCACTCGCCCCCACAGGAAGGGAACTTGCCCCCCACGAAAACACTCCGGTCCGTCAGACAGCAGTAACTCGGCAATCTTCGACCAGTGACCCGGTGGCATCACAGACGCCAGCAACACGTCCCCCAGGGCCCCAACGCGCACCCGCACCACAGGGGTACCCGTGGCCCCGGGCACACCACCAGACGACAGCAGGGAACCCGGACGGCACGCATCCTTCCGTAACGTCACCACCAGGCCACGCCCAGCACCAGAGTCCACACCATCCCTGGCAGCGGGAGCCACCACCCCCCACTGTGGAGAGTCCCCCGGCGGAGAAAGAACCGAAGGCACGTCCGAGACACAGGCACCAGCACCGGCAGGCACATGGACCTCCGCCACCACGAACCGCGGAGACATCGACGCATCCGTATCCACACTGTCAACATCTGAAGCCCCGCAGTCACTGAAGTCACCAACGTCGGCCCAGGAAGAAGACGAACGCCGGGAACGTTTGAGCACCGGCCGGATATCGTCACAGCCGGTAAGTGACCCAGAAACACGGGTACCACGAGCCGAAGGAACCGATGCCAGGACGGCAGCAGCCTCTACCACAGGGGGAACCGGGCCACACACAGCAGGAGGCTCCGCAGCCACCCCAGCACCCAGCACATCCGGGACCCGAGTCACGGACACAGGGCCAGGCGCAGCATCAGAAGACGAGGGAGAAGACAGTGACGTCACACAGGGAGCTCCAGGGAGGGCCACGGGAGCAGCTGGGACAGCGACAGGATCAGGCAGACCAACCGACGGTACCTCAAGAACCGGAGGAGGGACGGCAACAACCGGAGGAGGGACGGCAACAACCGGAGGAGGGACGGCAACAACCGGAGGAGGGACGGCAACAACCGGAGGAGGGACGGCAACAACCGGAGGAGGGACGGCAACAACCGGAGGAGGGACGGCAACAACCGGAGGAGGGACGGCAACAACCGGAGGAGGGACGGCAACAACCGGAGGAGGGACGGCAACAACCGGAGGAGGGACGGCAACAACCGGAGGAGGGACGGCAACAACCGGAGGAGGGACGGCAACAACCGGAGGAGGGACGGCAACAACCGGAGGAGGGACGGCAACAACCGGAGGAGGGACGGCAACAACCGGAGGAGGGACGGCAACAACCGGAGGAGGGACGGCAACAACCGGAGGAGGGACGGCAACAACCGGAGGAACGGCAGGCGCCGCCGGGGAAGCTGCAGCAGCAGACGGGACGCGCACCACCTCATCAACATCACCGGAGACTGCCTCCAGAGGGAGCGGCGGGAAATCCTCGTCGCGGAACAAGTTGACAGGAGCAGCAGGGGCCTCAGAGCACCCGGCAGCCTGATGCCCCAACAGGCCACACCGGAAACAGGTACGAGGCTGCCGGCCATAATACACCCGGACGTAGTACCCCATAAGCCGGACAGAAGAAGGTATATCCGACCGCAGGCGCATCCCCAACGTGCGAATGTTTGTACGCCTCCCAGCATACCGCCCCGAGGAGAGCGTGTTCACCCGCACGCTGACAACAGTACCAAAACCCCCGAAGTAACGCCGGAGGAGGTCATCAGGGAACTCCAGGGGCGCACCATGGACACTGACATAAGTCAGGGCACCACTGCGGTCCGAAATCGCCACAGAGCCGGCATCGTCTGGCAACGGCAACGTACGCCCCCCATACCGACGGAGGAAGTCCCGGTACTCGTCCTCCCCCACGCCCGTAACTAGCTCCACACCGTAAACAGCTTCCACCGGGACACGAAGCATGTCACACATCACCATCTCGATGGTCGGATAACCAGCCTTACAAGTGAACTCCAGGCCCACGGAGTTCAAACGCTGAACAGGAGGAAGATGGCCCCCATGTCAGGACTGCCACGTCAACGCAGCCAGGCAGGCAACAAAACTGGTAGGGCAGAGACGCCCACAACACCTGGCGACCAAAACAGTAAACAACTCCAACAGCCACGGAGGGTCGGTAAACGTCCTCACTCCACGGCTGCTAGCAGTCGACCTAAGCTGTATATATAGAACAGATCCACGAGGCTTCCTCCTCTAACAACAACAACTGCAATCCGAGCCGTTTTCGACACTATAGGCGTCTGAATCCAAACATGAGAAAATCCACATTCTCATAAGAACACTAAGATATAACCACTATTCAAGAAAGACAACATGATCCTAAAGAAAGGAATAATAACTGCATACCGCTAAATATTATCTATAAAAATTAAGAATAGCGTGTCGAAAATATAAATATTTCGTGAATCCGGTGTAGACGGCTACTTGTCTCACGAACACCGGGGGAGACGACGCTAGCCAGAGGTGTAGACGGCTACTTGTCTCACGAACACCGGGGGAGACGACGCTAGCCAGAGGTGTAGACGGCTACTTGTCTCACGAACACCGGGGGAGACGACGCTAGCCAGAGGTGTAGACGGCTACTTGTCTCACGAACACCGGGGGAGACGACGTTAGCCAGAGGTGTAGACGGCTACTTGTCTCACGAACACCGGGGAAGACGACGCTAGCCAGAGGTGTAGACGGCTACTTGTCTCACGAACACCGGGGGAGACGACGTTAGCCAGAGGTGTAGACGGCTACTTGTCTCACGAACACTGGGGAAGACGACGCTAGCCAGAGGTGTAGACGGCTACTTGTCTCACGAACACCGGGGGAGACGACGCTAGCCAGAGGTGTAGACGGCTACTTGTCTCACGAACACCGGGGAAGACGACGCTAGCCAGAGGTGTAGACGGCTACTTGTCTCACGAACACCGGGGGAGACGACGCTAGCCAGAGAGATTGTAAACATTGCCACGCGAAGACGTCCCTTGTGCTTAAACGGAAGTTTATAAGCCAGAAACAATTAATTTTGTAACAACTGCTTGTGCCTCGTTATTGTTATTAAGGTGTAGGATTGTTTATAATAATAGAGAAGAGGAGAAGCAGTGACAACAAAAAGCATAAACGCAATGCATCAAGCCTATATTGACGCCTTTACTGTCGCCACCAGTCCGTCTCTGTTTACACCACATAAACCCTAATGTTTACACCACATAAATGCTAATGTTTACACCACATAAATGCTAATGTTTACACCACAAAATGCTAATGTTTACACCACATAAATCCTAATGTTTACACCACAAAATGCTAATGTTTACACCACATAAATCCTAATGTTTACACCACAAAATGCTAATGTTTACACCACATAAATCCTAATGTTTACAAAACATAAATGCTAATGTTTACACCACATAAATCCTAATGTTTACACCACATAAATCCTAATGTTTACACCACAAAATGCTAATGTTTACACCACATAAATCCTAATGTTTACACCACAAAATGCTAATGTTTACACCACATAAATCCTAATGTTTACACCACAAAATGCTAATGTTTACACCACATAAATCCTAATGTTTACACCACAAAATGCTAATGTTTACACCACATAAATCCTAATGTTTACACCACATAAATGCTAATGTTTACACCACATAAATCCTAATGTTTACACCACATAAATCCTAATGTTTACACCACATAAATCCTAATGTTTACACCACATAAATCCTAATGTTTACACCACATAAATCCTAATGTTTACACCACATAAATCCTAATGTTTACACCACATAAATCCTAATGTTTACACCACATAAATCCTAATGTTTACACCACATAAATCCTAATGTTTACACCACATAAATCCTAATGTTTACACCACATAAATCCTAATGTTTACACCACATAAATCCTAATGTTTACACCACATAAATCCTAATGTTTACACCACATAAATCCTAATGTTTACACCACATAAATCCTAATGTTTACACCACATAAATCCTAATGTTTACACCACATAAATCCTAATGTTTACACCACATAAATCCTAATGTTTACACCACATAAATCCTAATGTTTACACCACATAAATCCTAATGTGTACACCACATAAATCCTAATGTTTACACCACATAAATCTTAAATAGTCACAGTTTAGCTTTTTGGAATCCTATTTAATTCTTATCAAAAACACTAACCCCCTAAAAAACAATGAAAGTAGTTAAGACGAGGGCTGTCGAGCCCAAAGTAATCAAAATATAAAATTTAAGCTATATAAATTTGTGTATATATATATATATATATATATATATATATATATATATATATATATATATATATATATATATATATATATATATATATATATATATATATATATACTTAGTGATAAATAAGCTAGGCCGAAGCTTATAATAAAAGTGGCAGTACCTAATTACGGCACACATTTGTATTATTATCAAAGAGTGCTAATGCGAGGTTACATTCCAGGCTGGTGAATGGTGTGCACATCAGCCGCTGCAAGTAACCCATTATAACTCCTCTAGAAAGAAGCCTGGTACTCGACACGCCGGTCCTGACTTCATCAACTACAACAGTTAAGACTCGACCAATTATTGTATTGTTATTTTGTAATTTTTGTATTGGTTTAATTTTTTTTATATCGAGGGTAAATACCACATTAATTTTGGTCGTTTGGGTTGACAACCAAAACTCCAGGATAATATAAATATATATATATATATATATATATATATATATATATATATATATATATATATATATATATATAATATATATATATATATATAATGTATATATATATATATATATGTGTGTGTGTGTGTGTGTGTGTGTGTGTGTATATGTATATGTATCAACAGAAATAGCTTAGTAAACAACTCAGCAGAGACGTAATGATGACTAAGACCTCTTAAGAACAAGAGTAAACAGAGTGAGAATGGTCGAGGCAGGCATGCCACACCCAGGATAACTCAAGTGTCTAAAGCCAAGATTGTCGGCATATTACTAACTAGGCTAGTCATACTACTAACTAACTAAACTAACTAAACTAACTAACATACTACTAACTAACTAAAGGCATAGACGACGTTAGTCTCTTTTAAAGCGTTCTGTTTTGTGTCTGGAGAGTTTCTCAAGAGTAGGCTGGCCGTTTTTCTGGTTTTATAGTAAATCGTCAGTTGTATCCTCTGATTTTTGTCTGTAGGGATAAAGTTTCTATTAACAATATCTTTCAGGACCCTTTCCTCCGTTTTATGAGCTGTGGAAAAGAAGTTCCTGTAAAATAGTCTAATAGGGGGTATAGGTGTTGTGTTAGTTGTCTCTTCAGAGGTTGCATGGCGTTTCACTTTCCTTCTTATGATGTCTTCGACGAAACCATTGGAGAAGCCGTTGTTGACTAGGACCTGCCTTACCCTACAGAGTTCTTCGTCGACTTGCTTCCATTCTGAGCTGTGGCTGAGAGCACGGTCGACATATGCGTTAACAACACTCCTCTTATACCTGTCTGGGCAGTCGCTGTTGGCATTTAGGCACATTCCTATGTTCGTTTCCTTAGTGTAGACTGCAGTGTGGAAACCTCCGCTCTTTTCCATGACTGTTACATCTAGAAAGGGCAGCTTCCCATCCTTTTCCATCTCGTAAGTGAAACGCAGCACGGAACTCTGCTCAAATGCCTCCTTCAGCTCCTGCAGATGTCTGACATCAGGTACCTGTGTAAAAATGTCATCAACATACCTGCAGTATATGGCCGGTTTCAAGTTCATGTCGACTAAGACTTTTTGCTCGATGGTACCCATGTAGAAGTTCGCAAACAGGACACCTAGGGGAGAACCCATGGCGACCCCATCTACTTTCTTATACATGTGCCCATCCGGGCTCAACAAGGGTGCCTCTTTAGTACAAGCTTGGAGTAGTTTCCTTAGAATGTTTTCTGGTATGTCAAGAGGAGTACAGGCTGGATCACGATACACTCTGTCGGCTATCATCCCGATTGTCTCGTCCACAGGTACGTTGGTAAACAGCGATTCTACGTCCAACGAGGCTCTTATCCCTGTGGCCCGTGTGCCCTGCAGTAAGTCAACAAATTCCTTTGGAGACTTCAGGCTGAAGGCGCAAGGAACATAAGGAGTCAGCAGGCCGTTGAGTCGGTTCGCCAGTCTGTACGTGGGTGTGGGTATCTGGCTAATGATTGGCCGAAGTGGGTTTCCAGGCTTGTGTGTCTTGACATTTCCATACGCATATCCAGGTTTATATTCCCCAATGATCTTTGGCAGGTGGAGTCCGGATTTCTTGGCGTTCACAGTTTCGATCAGTTTGTTGACCTTTGCTTTTAATTCGGCTGTAGTGTCCTTCGTTACCCTTTGGAACTTAGTTTGGTCAGAGAGTCCTAGAGAGTACCAGCCCGGCGTCCACTGTGACACTCCCAGCCCGGCGCCCACTGTGACACACCCAGCCCGGCGCCCACTGTGACACTCCCAGCCCGGCGCCCTCTGTGACACACCTAGCCCGGCGCCCACTGTGACACTCCCAGCCCGGCGCCCACTGTGACACACCCATCCCGGCGCCCACTGTGACACTCCCAGCCCGGCGTCCACTGTGACACTCCCAGCCCGGCGCCCACTGTGACACTCCCAGCCCGGCGTCCACTGTGACACACCCTGCCCGGCGCCCACTGTGACACACCCAGCCCGGCGTCCACTGTGACACTCCCAGCCCGGCGCCCACTGTGACACACCCAGCCCGGCGCCCACTGTGACACTCCCAGCCCGGCGCCCTCTGTGACACACCCAGCCCGGCGCCCACTGTGACACTCCCAGCCCGGCGCCCACTGTGACACACCCAGCCCGGCGCCCACTGTGAGACTCCCAGCCCGGCGTCCACTGTGACACACCCAGCCCGGCGCCCACTGTGACACTCCCAGCCCGGCGCCCTCTGTGACACACCCAGCCCGGCGCCCACTGTGACACTCCCAGCCCGGCGCCCACTGTGACACACCCTGCCCGGCGCCCACTGTGACACACCCAGCCCGGCGCCCACTGTGACACTCCCAGCCCGGCGTCCACTGTGACACACCCTGCCCGGCGCCCACTGTGACACACCCTGCCCGGCGCCAACTGTGACACTCCCAGCCCGGCGCCCACTGTGACACACCCAGCCCGGCGCCCACTGTGACACACCCTGCCCGGCGCCCACTGTGACACTCCCTGCCCGGCGCCCACTGTGACACACCCAGCCTGGCGCCCACTGTGACACTCCCAGCCCGGCGCCCTCTGTGACACACCCAGCCCGGCGCCCACTGTGACACACCCAGCCCGGCGCCCACTGTGACACTCCCAGCCCGGCGCCCTCTGTGACACACCCAGCCCGGCGCCCACTGTGACACTCCCAGCCCGGCGCCCTCTGTGACACACCCAGCCCGGCGCCCACTGTGACACTCCCAGCCCGGCGCCCACTGTGACACACCCTGCCCGGCGCTCACTGTGACACACCCAGCCCGGCGCCCACTGTGACACACCCAGCCCGGCGCCCACTGTGACACACCCTGCCCGGCGCCCACTGTGACACACCCAGCCCGGCGCCCACTGTGACACACCCAGCCCGGCGCCCACTGTGACACACCCTGCCCGGCGCCCACTGTGACACACCCTGCCCGGCGACCACTGTGACACTCCCAGCCCGGCGCCCACTGTGACACACCCAGCCCGGCGACAACTGCCCTACAACAATCAGTACTGGTCAGAACAAACTCATTATGTCCACGAATAATGGACTTGCCGAAAAAGTCTCCCATTCAAACTATCACTAACAGAGTAACCTCATTCATCTTTGCCAACATACAAGGACTGAAAACAAGAACAAACAACAAAGTACAGTTCATAAATGGCCTCCTCACGGAGTCAAATGCAGTATTTGGAGCTTTCACAGAAACCCATGCAGGGGAATTGTTGGACAGTGAGATCTGGATTCCAGGATATAACCTATACAGGTGTGATAGGAAAATTAGGTCACATGGAGGAGTGGGTCTGCATATTAGGGAAGACCTTGTATGGTCGGAGCTCCTAAACGTTACAAATGAGGTGGTAGAGGTACTGGGATTAAAAATAGAGAAAATAAATTTAGTGATTATACTAATATACAAACCGCCAGATGCAACGGCTGAGGAATTCACAGAACAGATAAGCAAAATAGAGAATAACCTTGATAATTTGGAGAACCCGATACCTGATATTATCTTCCTAGGTGACTTCAACTTGCCTAGTCTCAGGTGGAAAATAGCAAACAATAATATTATACCAGGAACTCTATCAGGACCTAACCAACCACAGATTAGAGAACTACTTAGATTCTGTGACCAATTTTTACTCAATCAGCAGATATCGGAGCCAACGAGAAATGAAAATATTCTAGATCTGGTCTTTACGAACAATGAAGACGTTATCAGAGACATTACGATATCAGATACCACATATTCAGATCACAAGCTCATTGAAGTGCAAACGACCATCAATACTCAGAATAGACCTAAAACGTTGATAAAGCGAGAGGGGCTATTCAGTAAATTCAATTTTAATAATAAAAGGATAGACTGGGAGATAATAAACAGGGAACTTACAAACATTCCATGGGGAACTGTTCTAAGTAATACAAGTCTTACAGAAGGAATAGAAAAACTGACTTCAGAAGCGTATCAAGTCTGTCTGAAACATGTTCCTTTGAGGAAAGCCAGAAAGAGATCTAACGTAGAAAGAGAACGCAGACGACACTATAAACGCAGAAAAAAAATAACGGAACTGCTTATGCAGACACGAATTTCCCGTCAAAGAAGGAATAATTTAAATAGGGAGATTGAAGAAATCGAGCGGAAATTGAAACACTCATATAAAACTGAAGAAAGGCAATTAGAACAGAAAGCCATTCAGGAAATAAAGAAAAATCCAAAATATTTCTTCTCATATGCGAAATCAAAAGCAAAAACCACTGCCAGTATTGGACCTATTCGTACAAGTGAAGGTTCATACACGGAGGATGACAAAGAAATTAGTGAAATCCTAAAAAAGCAGTATGAGGACATGTTTAGCACTCCAATAAACAACATGAAGGTGGAAGATCCAGACAATTTCTTTATGCGGGATATTCAAACCCCTGTAAATATAACTGATATAAACACGAGCGCACTAAATTTTGAAAAATAAATTGAAAACATGCCCATGCACTCGGCCCCAGGTCCAGACTCATGGAATTCAATATTTATAAAGAAATGCAAAGTGCCGGTAGCACAGGCACTCAGTATAGTGTGGAGGAAGAGCTTGGACACGGGGGAGATACCAGATGCACTTAAAGTAGCAGACATAGCCCCTCTACACAAGGGAGGGAGCAAAGCATTGGCCAAAAATTATAGACCAGTTGCACTAACATAGCACATCATAAAAGTATTTGAGAGAGTGATTAGGAGTCAGGTCACCAATTTCATGGAGACCAATGACCTTCACAACCCAGGCCAACATGGATTTCGAGCGGGAAGATCGTGCCTCTCACAGCTACTTGAGCACTACGACAAAGTCACTGAGGCATTAGAAGAGAAACAGAATGCTGATGTGATATACACGGACTTCGCAAAGGCTTTCGATAAATGTGACCATGGCGTGATAGCACACAAAATGAAGTCAATGGGAATAACCGGTAAAGTAGGACGCTGGATACTCAGTTTTCTGTCAAACAGGACTCAGCGAGTAACTGTCAACCATATAAAATCTAGTCCAAGTGCAGTGAAAAGCTCTGTACCTCAGGGTACAGTCCTTGCACCGCTGCTTTTCCTTATTCTCATATCAGATATAGACAAAAATACAAGTCACAGCTTCGTATCATCCTTTGCAGATGACACAAAAATCAGTATGAAAATTACCTCGGCTGAGGATATTGAAAAACTTCAAGCTGATATTAATAAAGTTTTCGACTGGGCATCAGAAAATAACATGATGTTTAACAGTGATAAATTCCAGGTACTCAGGTACGGTAAAAATGAGGACCTTAAACATAATACAGAGTACAAAACACAATCAAATGTACCCATAGTAGGAAAACAGCATGTAAAGGATTTGGGAATAATAATGTCTGTCGACCTAACGTTTAAGGAGCATAACCAAGCAAATATTGCGACAGCCAGAAAAATGATAGGATGGATTACGAGAACTTTCAAATCCAGGGATCCCATCACAATGGTTGTACTCTTCAAGTCACTTATGTTGTCCCGTCTTGAGTACTGCTCAGTACTCACTTCCCCCTTCAGAGCAGGAGAGATTGCTGAAATAGAGGGAATACAGAGAACATATACGGCACGCATAGATGCAATAAAGCACCTAAATTATTGGGATCGTCTCAAAGCCCTCCAAATGTACTCACTAGAAAGAAGACGAGAGAGATATCAAATAATATACACCTGGAAGATACTGGAGGGCCAAGTACCAAATCTACACAGTAAAATAACAACGTACTGGAGTAAACGATATGGAAGTAAATGTAGAATAGAACCAGTGAAGAGCAGAGGTGCCATAGGCACAATCAGAGAACACTGTATAAACATCAGAGGTCCGCGGTTGTTCAACGTCCTCCCAGCAAGCATAAGAAATATTGCCGGAACAACCGTGGACATTTTCAAGAGGAAACTAGATTTATTCCTCCAAGGACTGCCGGACCAACCGGGCTGTGGTGCGTATGTGGGCCTGCGGGCCGCTCCAAGCAACAGCCTGGTGGACCAAACTCTCACAAGTCAAGCCTGGCCTCGGGCCGGGCTTGGGGAGTAGAAGAACTCCCAGAACCCCATCAACCAGGTATCAACCAGGTATCACTGTGACACACCCAGCCCGGCGCCCACTGTGCCACTCCCAGCCCGCCGCCCACTGTGACACTCCCAGCCCGGCGCCCACTGTGACACTCCCAGCCCGGCGCCCACTGTGACACTCCCAGCCCGGCGCCCACTGTGACACTCCCAGCCCGGCGCCCACTGTGACACTCCCAGCCCGGCGCCCACTGTGACACACCCAGCCCGGCGCCCACTGTGACACACCCGGCCCGGCGCCCACTGTGACACACCCAGCCCGGCGCCCACTGTGACACTCCCAGCCCGGCGCCCACTGTGACACTCCCAGCCCGGCGTCAACTGTGACACTCCCAGCCCGGCGTCCACTGTGACACTCCCAGCCCGGCGCCCACTGTGACACTCCCAGCCCGACGTCCACTGTGACACACCCAGCCCGGCGTCCACTGTGACACACCCTGCCCGGCGTCCACTGTGACACACCCAGCCCGGCGTCCACTGTGACACTCCCTGCCCGGCGCCCACTGTGACACACCCTGCCCGGCGCCCACTGTGGCACACCCAGCCCGGCGCCCACTGTGACATTCCCAGCCCGGCGCCCACTGTGACACACCCTGCCCGGCGCCCACTGTGACACTCCCAGCCCGGCGCCCACTGTAACACTCCCAGCCCGGCGCCCACTGTGACACACCCAGCCCGGCGCCCACTGTGACACACCCAGCCCGGCGCCCACTGTGACACTCCCAGCCCGGCGCCCACTGTGACACTCCCAGCCCGGCGCCCACTGTGACACTCCCAGCCCGGCGCCCACTGTGACACACCCAGCCCGGCGCCCACTGTGACACTCCCAGCCCGGCGCCCACTGTGACACACCCAGCCCGGCGCCCACTGTGACACACCCTGCCCGGCGCCCACTGTGACACTCCCAGCCCGGCGCCCACTGTGACACACCCAGCCCGGCGCCCACTGTGACACACCCAGCCCGGCGCCCACTGTGACACTCCCAGCCCGGCGCCCACTGTGACACTCCCTGCCCGGCGCCCACTGTGACACTCCCAGCCCGGCGCCCACTGTGACACACCCAGCCCGGCGCCCACTGTGACACACCCAGCCCGGCGCCCACTGTGACACTCCCAGCCCGGCGCCCACTGTGACAAACCCTGCCCGGCGCCCACTGTGACACTCCCAGCCCGGCGCCCACTGTGACACTCCCAGCCCGGCGCCCACTGTGACACTCCCAGCCCGGCGCCCACTGTGACACACCCTGCTCGGCGCCCACTGTGACACTCCCAGCCCGGCGCCCACTGTGACACACCCAGCCCGGCGCCCACTGTGACACTCCCAGCCTGGCGCCCACTGTGACACACCCAGCCC
The DNA here is from genome assembly GCF_040958095.1 of Procambarus clarkii. Classification (NCBI taxonomy): domain Eukaryota; kingdom Metazoa; phylum Arthropoda; class Malacostraca; order Decapoda; family Cambaridae; genus Procambarus; species Procambarus clarkii. Next base: position 211,380 of record NW_027189375.1, read on the forward strand.
GGCGCCCACTGTGACACACCCTGCCCGGCGCCCACTGTGACACTCCCAGCCCGGCGCCCACTGTGACACACCCAGCCCGGCGCCCACTGTGACACACCCAGCCCGGCGCCCACTGTGACACCCTGCCCGGCGCCCACTGTGACACACCCAGCCCGGCGCCCACTGTGACACACCCTGCCCGGCGCCCACTGTGACACACCCTGCCCGGCGCCCACTGTGACACTCCCAGCCCGGCGCCCACTGTGACACTCCCAGCCCGGCGCCCACTGTGACACTCCCAGCCCGGCGCCCACTGTGACACTCCCAGCCCGGCGACCACTGTGACACTCCCAGCCCGGCGCCCACTGTGACACTCCCAGCCCGGCGCCCACTGTGACACTCCCAGCCCGGCGCCCACTGTGACACACCCAGCCCGGCGCCCACTGTGACACTCCCAGCCTGGCGCCCACTGTGACACACCCAGCCCGGCGCCCACTGTGACACACCCTGCCCGGCGCCCACTGTGACACTCCCAGCCCGGCGCCCACTGTGACACACCCAGCCCGGCGCCCACTGTGACACACCCAGCCCGGCGCCCACTGTGACACACCCTGCCCGGCGCCCACTGTGACACACCCAGCCCGGCGCCCACTGTGACACACCCTGCCCGGCGCCCACTGTGACACACCCTGCCCGGCGCCCACTGTGACACTCCCAGCCCGGCGCCCACTGTGACACTCCCAGCCCGGCGCCCACTGTGACACTCCCAGCCCGGCGCCCACTGTGACACTCCCAGCCCGGCGACCACTGTGACACTCCCAGCCCGGCGCCCACTGTGACACTCCCAGCCCGGCGCCCACATCGTTCACAAACAAACAGTTCCACAAGTGACCACTGAAGTAGTAGAAGACGAACAAGCCTCAGGAGATGAAGATGACGAAGATGATGATGAAACGGAAGAGGAAGAGGAAGCAGAGCACAAGCGAGGGGCAGGGGAAGCACACCAGATATGGGAAACGAAACCTGTACAGACAGCTAAGAAAAAAGGCCACCAAAAGAAGCCACCTGAAAGGTCACCATACCCCTTCAGAAACATCAAACACTAATGGGGATTACAATTATGCAAGTTAACATAAGGCACTTACATAAGGCACTTTTTCAACAAGAAATATTTACTAGAGCTGGAAGCATGTAACTATCACCCTGAAGTCATCCTATTAAACGAGACTTCTGCACGCCCAGACCAACACATTAAACTTCATGGATACACGACCACTGAAAGGAACTCTGGGCATAATAGAGGTGTTGCGGTGCTCATCAAGCTGGGCTGCTCCTTCACCAACATCTACCTCCAAGAGGAAAATGCCCCTAGCTGTGGAAATATGCTCCCTAGCTGTGGAAATATGCTCCCTAGCTGTGGAAATATGCTCCCTAGCTGTGGAAATATGCTCCCTAGCTGTGGAAATATGCTCCCTAGCTGTGGAAATATGCTCCCTAGCTGTGGAAATATGCTCCCTAGCTGTGGAAATATGCTCCCTAGCTGTGGAAATATGCTCCTTAGCTGTGGAAATATGCTCCTTAGCTGTGGAAATATGCTCCCTAGCTGTGGAAATATGCTCCCTAGCTGTGGAAATATGCTCCCTAGCTGTGGAAATATGCTCCCTAGCTGTGGAAATATGCTCCCTAGCTGTGGAAATATGCTCCCTAGCTGTGGAAATATGCTCCCTAGCTGTGGAAATGTGCTCCCTAGCTGTGGAAATATGCTCCCTAGCTGTGGAAATATGCTCCCTAGCTGTGGAAATATGCTCCTTAGCTGTGGAAATATGCTCCTTAGCTGTGGAAATATGCTCCTTAGCTGTGGAAATATGCTCCCTAGCTGTGGAAATATGCTCCCTAGCTGTGGAAATATGCTCCCTAGCTGTGGAAATATGCTCCCTAGCTGTGGAAATATGCTCCTTAGCTGTGGAAATAGTCACGAATCATGGCCCACTTGGTATTTTAACTGCCTACATTTCCCCAGGCCAGCACCCCATCCCCTCGAGAGCCATTCTCAAGGTGCTCAACAGAAATGTCCCAACGATCCTTGCAGGGGACTTGAATTTGTTATTATTATTAATACATTAGGTACATCAGCATTCGTGCAGCTACCCTAGACTATATGAAGGGGAGTACAGTGTGTCAAAAAGCTAGCTACGTGATGCTAAAAAATCCCCATCACACAGGATAGTTAGTCATACAGAGGCATGTGATAAGCGGTCTGCACTGGTAGACTCTGGGTGCATTATGAGGATATCATCAACACAAGAGTGAATAAGGCAGCAGTGATACTAAAAGTCCCCATCTCACAGGATGGTTAGTCATACAGAGCCCTGTGTTTAGTAGCCTGCACTGGCAAATTTTGGGTACACTGTGAGGATATCATCAAGAACACGAGAGTGAATAAAGTAATTGCAAAGCTCCAGGTACCTCATGCCAACGGGTCTGAAAGGTCTAATAACTGGGCATTCGGTGATGTAGTGCGGGAGATCATGCCGTAGTTCCTGCTCACAGAGTTTGCACCTGGAGTGCTCAGGATTGGGAGACCCGTCACCTGCAGCCACCTGCCACAGGTAACGGTAACCCAACCTGATCCTGGCAACCACTGTGTCGCACAGTCTAGTGGACGTTTTGTGCTGCCCATAGATATAGGTTTCAGATCTGAACAAATCATAGCTTTTCATACTAGTGCTTTCAGGTCGTTGGGAGTCAGTAATTTTTTTCCTATCAGACCTGAGTGTTTGGACCAATACAGTTTTGACTTTCCCCTTTCCCCAATACAGGGGACTTTAATGCACACCATGCAGCAGTATTTTTCAATGACACCAATGGACGAGATGACATCAATGGTCGACTAATATATAACCTCATGACAGCGAGGAACTTAACCTTCTTGGGTCCCTACTTTAAAAGTAACCAAGTAACCCTACTTGGTGGTTACCTTTGTAGGTAACCACCAAGAAAAACCTGATATTATACTGACGAATGTTGAATGCAATATCTTTCACAGTAGAATACTCCCAGGTAGTGATGTGGGTTCAGATCACATACCTGTTATTCTCCACCTCCAAGCATCTCCCTTTAGAATTCTGGGACGCCCCAGACCCAATCTAAACCACACTTCGACTTCGTCCATATATAGAGTGCCTTGGCACTGATCCAACCGCTGATCTTGACAACCAACCGGTCCAGGATATTGACGCAGTAATTACCTCCATACATACTCGCATCACTGAAGCAACTATGGCCAATTGTGACCTAACTAACACCAGAATAATTCAGCAATACAAACCGACCAGAGAGATCAAGGATAAAATGAGGCATTACCAACAAGAATGTGTGAGGCGCCTACGAACAGGCCAGTCATCCCTCCAAATCATTCAGTCCCTCAGACGTGAAGTCTTAGGCCTCACACTCCTACACAAACGTCATATTTGGGGTACACTAGTCAACCAAGCGAACCAGTACAAGAGAGAACCTGCCAGAGTCTGGGGAAAGATCAGACAACTCCTAGTATCGTCAAAGACGCCGCTGTCGCTCCTCAGCTATACATATACTGATGACAACAACGAGGCAATGACCACCAGAGTGGAAGATGCACACCTGCAGGCTAATCTTAGGGGATTAGTTTGGGAGGAAATCTTTACAGAAAACAACAGCCAAATTAACAATGACAACCACCGTACAGTCGACCAATGAGTTGCTGAAAATGTGGAGAACCTGTCTAGCAGGCCTCTAGTTGACACCGCACTCCTCGACCCTGACCACCCGATCACTCGATCCATCACCTTACGGGAGCTGATAGAAGTATTAAAGAAAACGAGGAACAAAGCGCCAGGTTTGTCAGGAATAACAGTCAACCAACTGATGTGTCTACCTCTAAACTACCTGCAGTCCCTGATCAATGTCTTCAACGCCATCCTCGTCTCAGGCCACTACCCACAAGTATTTAAAACTACCAAAATGATATTTATCCCGAAGCCAGGCAACAGCAGACATGTCACTGGAAACCATAGGCCTATCTCCCTGTTGGAGTCGACAGGAAAGTGCTTTGAGAAAATACTGTCAAATCGTATTAACTATTACATGGAGTACCACCATCTGTATACAGAAAAACAGTTTGGTTTTAGGAACCACAGATCAACGCAACATGCCATCAACATCATTTATGAGGCAGAACGCCGGTATCAGGAAACAGCACCAGACAGCATTAATAGCAACCAGAGATGTCAACAAGGCCTTTAACAGTCTATGGCATAATGGTCTGCTCTTCAAGCTGCAATCCTTACCACACCACAACTGGACCCTCCTAAGACTAGTACAAATAATTCTAAGCCATAGAACAATAATTCCAATGTTTAACAATGAGGAAGCTGAAGCCTTTATCCCGACAGCAGGAGTTCCTCAGGGATCGTGCATCAGCCCACTCCTCTTCAATCTCTTTGTAAACGATTTGCCACGCCCCATTACCACGCCCTATTGCCACACAATATTGCCACGCTCTATTGCCACGCCCTATTGCCACACCCTATTTATAACGACACTATTATCACTCAATTCGCGGACGATGTCATCCATGTAGTGTCGTGGATGCCTGCTGGCCAAGGAACTAAACAACATTCAGTCATAAGGAAGACGAAAGAGGAACTAGCAGCCACAGCAAGTTGGGAACAAGACTGGAAAATCGTGACAAACTCTAACAAGATTCAACTGTGCTCGGTGGGCAGCTGGGCTAGTACACTTGGGGTCATCAACATTGTGGCACGTTAATACAGGTACAGAACTCCACCACAATTCTGGGCTACGTAATATCGAGACTTGAATTCCACTGAGCATATCAATAAGAAAGTAGCCTTAGCCAAAGCACAACTAGCTCGGCTGTGCAGATTCACAGCATGTGAAGCTACATCTATACAGAATGCTTATTCGACCCATCCTGGAATACCCCATACATCCCGCTTGCTCTTACTAAACAGTCAAATATGTTGAAACTTTAAAGGGCTCTAAATAGAGCACTCAGATTTGTAGCAGGAGTGACACTTGCTGAGAAAATTCGGACCGACAGACTCGACATCCAATTAAAGATAGAACCGTTGAATAGACGTCTCCACAAACTCTCAGTAAAGCAGGTATACAAAATGAAGTACACCAACTTACCACATGGTGACGATCCCTTTACGGTATACAACACTATTAACTATGAGACACGAGACCAGCCCCACAGTACAAGGAGGATGTCACTACAACAGAGAGTCAGCCACGGCCCAGAATACTTAGTAACCCACCACGTGAGGACGATGAGGAATGGGAACCATTATACATCTAACAGGCACGAACTATGAACTAACAAGTCAACATCAGACACCAATATCTCTACCAACCAGGACAAAATCATTGTGTACATCACCTACAACCCCACATCTGCAAGTCACCACAGCACTGCTCTCCAGGTGTGGCACCAAGACTATAACTCTGTCCTCGCATGGCAACTTCTCTCCTCCTGTTGTGCAACAGCTACAGCTTCCTGCTACTGGCACCCAGCAATCATTAATAAAAAAAAAATAAAAAAAAAATCACCATCATCATCTATGAGTGCAGTCTTCCCTCGCCATCAATTCACATATCAACTCATATCACTCCATAATCACTCTCAATGCCAAAGTGGTTGGGCCACTACCCAGTCCTCCCCACTCTTTGCCCAACCTCCTAATCCTCCTTCATGTTTTCCTAAATCCTTCGCGTGCCTCTTCCATCCCTGCTTGCCAGCTCTTTGGACATTTTCGCTTCGCCTCGGCTCCTGGGTCCTCGCGGGTACTAGCCACACTGTACCATGACCTTCAGAGTTAAGGTTCCTAGAGAACCACGCATTCGGACGAGATGAAACACTCACCGCCGCGACCAACACCGTACCCGACGATATCCAGCAGGACGACGAGGGTGTCGTCCTCTCTGGCTCCTCTGAAGACGACCCTGAACGCCTGTTCACACCTGCCGCCACGTCTGTACACTATGAAGGGACCATCTTGGCTAGGAGAGTCAGCTCGGGGATCACCGAGCACGAGGTGGACGTCATCCTGGACAACATCAACTCTGAAAACGTCAACATGACAGCTGTCTCAGCCAAGATCACCACCACCAACAACAAACACACTCGCTCCACCTTGATAGTGACCTTGAGGTTATCTTGAGGTTACCTTCACTACAGCTGCCGCAGCGGACCTGGCCGCCGCCACCACAGGATTTAGGTCTTAGGCGTCAACACACCACCTGCTTCAGTACACATGGAAGGTTATTACGAGGGAAGCCAGTGCTACAAGTGCTACCAGTACTCTCACGAGACCAGGAAGTGCCCTCAGAGTGTGAATAAGTGCAGAGTTAGTGCCCAGGACCACCACTATAAACAGTGTCGCGTCACGCGTTGTGTAGGTGATGACCATATTGCCATACCTCATCTGTGTCCTGTGCACAATGATGACATTAAGAAGCTGCGAGAGCTGGAGGGGCTTCTGAGGCTCGCCGAGCTCCCTCACCGTTCAACTTGCCTGTAACGCTATACTATTAGTGACTTCAGGTATTGTATGTATTTGCTCTATCTATAAATCCAACATTAGCTTTGTAAATCAACTATCTATGTACTTTTCACGAATAAAAAAATATTTATTTATTTATTATTTACTTGCAAGCCGCCATTTTCTCGGAGCTCCCGGGAAAAGGAGCCGCCCAGCAGCGTCCCAGCCAATGGGGACCCAGCATGCAGTCCGGCAGCCAGCCAGTCAACCAATCACCGACCCAGCCTTCATCACCACCAGACTCCAGCCAATCGTCGACCCAGGTTTCGCCACGGCAGGTACCGGCTACTTCCACCGACCTTAACACTACATATTATATTACATGTTTAGCGAGTAAAATTACTGTGAATTTGTGAGGACTGTCAACGTCCTGTACGAGGCTGACGGTCTCCAGACCATTACCGTGCCCGATGAAGTCTTCCCCACCTCGGCCTCAGCTTCCACCTCAGTTCCTGACCCTGACATTACTGTAAACACTGCCACTCTTGTAGACCCGCTGTCAGTCACTGTTCCTCCCACTACACCAGCTGCTGCTGCTGACCCTACACCAGCTGCTGCTGACCCTACACCACCTGCTGCTGCTGACCCTACACCAGCTGCTGCTGACCCTACACCACCTGCTGTTGACCCCTACACCAGCTGCTGCTGACCCCACACCACCTGCTGCTGACCCTACACCACCTGCTGCTGACCCCTACACCAGCTGCTGCTGACCCTACACCACCAGCTGCTGCTGACCCCACACCACCTGCTGCTGACCCCTACACCAGCTGCTGCTGACCCTACACCACCAGCTGCTGCTGCTGACCCTACACCACCAGCTGCTGCTGCTGACCCTACACCACCTGCTGCTGACCCTACACCACCTGCTGCTGCTGACCCTACACCACCTGCTGCTGACCCCTACACCAGCTGCTGCTGACCCCTACACCACCTGCTGCTGACCCCTACACCACCAGCTGCTGCTGCTGACCCTACACCACCTGCTGCTGACCCCTACACCAGCTGCTGCTGACCCCTACACCACATGCTGCTGACCCCTACACCACCTGCTGCTGACCCCACACCACCTGCTGCTGACCCCTACACCAGCTGCTGCTGACCCTACACCACCAGCAGCTGCTGCTGACCCTACACCACCAGCTGCTGCTGCTGACCCTACACCACCTGCTGCTGCTGACCCTACACCAGCTGCTGCTGCTGACCCTACACCAGCTTCTGCTGCTGACCCTACACCACCTGCTGCTGCTGACCCTACACCAGCTGCTGCTGCTGACCCTACACCACCTGCTGCTGACCCTACACCAGCTGCTGCTGCTTACCCTACACCACCAGCTGCTGCTGCTGACCCTACACCACCTGCTGTTGCTGACCCTACACCAGCTGCTGCTGCTGACCCTACACCACCTGCTGCTGACCCTACACCAGCTGCTGCTGCTGCTGACCCTACACCACCAGCTGCTGCTGACCCTACACCACCTGCTGCTGACCCTACACCAGCTGCTGCTGACTCTATACCAGCTGCTGCTGACCCTACACCACCTGCTGCTGACCCTACACCAGCTGCTGCTGACCCTACACCACCTGCTGCTGACCCTACACCAGCTGCTGCTGACCCTACACCAGCTGCTGCTGCTGACCCTAGACCACCAGCTGCTGCTGACCCTACACCACCAGCTGCTGCTGACCCCACACCACCAGCTGCTGCTGACCCCACACCAGCTGCTGCTGCTGACCCTACACCACCAGCAGCTGCTGACCCTACACCAGCTGCTGCTGCTGACCCCTACACCACCAGCTGCTGCTGCTGCTGACCCCTACACCACCAGCTGCTGCTGCTGCTGCTGCTGACCCCTACACCACCAGCTGCTGCTGCTGCTGACCCCTACACCACCAGCTGCTGCTGCTGCTGACCCCTACACCACCAGCTGCTGCTGCTGCTGACCCCTACACCACCAGCTGCTGCTGCTGCTGACCCCTACAACAGCTGCTGCTGCTGACCCTACACCACCAGCTGCTGCTGCTGCTGACCCCTACACCACCAGCTGCTGCTGCTGCTGACCCCTACACCACCAGCTGCTGCTGCTACTGACCCCTACACCACCAGCTGCTGCTGCTGCTGACCCCTACACCACCAGCTGCTGCTGCTGCTGACCCCTACACCACCAGCTGCTGCTGCTGCTGACCCCTACACCACCAGCTGCTGCTGCTGCTGACCCCTACACCACCAGCTGCTGCTGCTGCTGACCCCTACACCACCAGCTGCTGCTGCTGTTGACCCCTACACCAGCTGCTGCTGCTGACCCTACACCACCAGCTGCTGCTGCTGACCCCTACACCAGCTGCTGCTGCTGACCCCTACACCAGCTGCTGCTGCTGCTGACCCCTACACCAGCTGCTGACCCCTACATCACCAGCTGCTGCTGCTGCTGACCCCTACACCACCAGCTGCTGCTGCTGCTGACCCCATCACAAGCTGCTGCTGCTGACCCTACACCACCAGCTGCTGCTGCTGACCTCTACACCAGCTGCTGCTGCTGACCCCTACACCAACTGCTGCTGCTGACCCCTACACCAACTGCTGCTGCTGACCCCTACACCAACTGCTGCTGATGACCTATACACCACCTGCTGCTGACCCCACACCACCTGCTGCTGACCCCACACCACCTGCTGCTGACCCCATACCACCTACTGCTGCTGACTCTACACCAGCTGCTGCTGGCCCTACACCAGCTGCTGCTGACCCTACACCAGCTGCTGCTGACCCTACACCAGCTGCTGCTGACCCTACACCAGCTGCTGCTGACTCTACACCAGCTGCTGCTGACCGTACTCCAGCTGCTGCTGACCGTACACCAGCTGCTGCTGACCGTACACCAGCTGCTGCTGACCCTACACCAGCTGCTGCTGACCCTACACCAGCTGCTGCTGACCCTACACCAGCTGCTGCTGACCCTACACCAGCTGCTGCTGACTCTACACCAGCTGCTGCTAACCGTACTCCAGGTGCTGTTGACCCTACACCAGCTGCTGCTGACCGTACACCAGCTGCTGCTGACCGTACTCCAGGTGCTGCTGACCGTACACCAGCTGCTGCTGACCGTACACCAGCTGCTGCTGACCGTACACCAGCTGCTGCTGACCCTACACCAGCTGCTGCTGACTCTACACCAGCTGCTGCTGACCGTACTCCAGGTGCTGCTGACCCTACACCAGCTGCTGCTGACTCTACACCAGCTGCTGCTGACCGTACTCCAGGTGCTGCTGACCGTACACCAGCTGCTGCTGACCGTACACCAGCTGCTGCTGACCGTACACCAGCTGCTGCTGACCCCACACCAGCTGCTTTTGACCCCACACCAGCTGCTGCTGACCCCACACCAGCTGCTGCTGACCCTACACCAGCTGCTGCTGACCGTACACCAGCTGCTGCTGACCCTACACCAGCTGCTGCTGACCCCACACCAGCTGCTGCTGACCCTACACCAGCTGCTGCTGACCGTACTCCAGCTGCTGCTGACCATACACCAGCTGCTGCTGACCCCACACCACCAGCTGCTGTTGACCCCTGTTACGGTGCCCTCTCCTATTTCTTTCGTTTGTCGGCTTAAAGAGTCATATCAGCTCTCCCTACTGATTCTCTGAGGTTCAGGGAATCTAATGATATATGTGGCGACTAGACCGGCTGCCATTTAATGGAAGGTGGTTACATTATAAGTTGTAAATAAGGAGAAATTGGCGCCCTGATATAAAATGAAACAGTATCCCCTACGGCAGATATGACCTTTTGGAAGGGACATTAACCGATCGCGGATTGGCCGACGTGGGTCGCGGTCGTCCAATCAGGGCCCGCCATGACGTCACCGAGTGCCCCGGGCGGCGCCAATGTGAGAGTTGATCTGTCCTTGGAAGCGACAGGACGCGCCTCGGTCTGCTCTCAAGGATTAGAGGCTCTACAAGCCTTATTCAGTGGATTGACTAGCCATCGCAGCCCACCATCAGTTATTGGAGACCCTGCGCTTCTGGGAAGCAAATAAGGAACCAAGTTCATTGAGCAGAGAAGTGCCAAACTTGGAAAATAGTCGGCGACGACGCTGGGGCGGCGCCGCTGGACGTGAGGTCTGGAAGGTGCCTGGAAGGTGCGGCGGGCAGGCCTAGCTGTGACCGGGTCACATCCACTGAGAATCTTGGAAGGACGACACCGTGCAGAGGACAAGGAGCAACGCCTTGTGGAAGGGGCGAGTGTGGGAAAAATAGTGATTAGCTCAGCGCCCATCGATGAACCAGGATTGGGGGCAGCTGAATCTCAGGGATTGGAACGGCGACGACGCGAAGGCTCCACGACACCTGAGGACCTGTGGAACGTCCTGGATCGTCAAGGATCGACCCAAGGAAGCGTGGGAACCTCACACCATCGAGGGACAGGCGTCGTGAGCCAGGAATGTAAGGTAGATCATTTTCCCTCCCATTACCCCTTGTGTGAGTAGGCTAGTTAGGCCACAATATTTGCTTATGTATGTGGCAACAGGACTTTAATTCTTTAGTAGTAGAATAGGCTGCAAGGCAGCTTGAGTGCAGGACTGTCAGAGGGGACAGTGTGTAGGGATGGCAGTATAGTGAAGAAGAGGCGCCGACGTGGTGAAGAGGCCCTCCTGTGAGAGTGTGGGACTCCTATCTTCCTGCCCAGTTGAAGGAGTGTTGGAGGTCGTGGAAGAAGAGGCTGACAATCTCCAGACTTATTATCCATATTTCCATATTCATGTATTACTTGTGATTGTGTGTGTGTGTTCGTGTAATTTGCATCAGTAAATTCACACATTTTATCACTGTGTTTGAGTGTGCCTCCATTTATGATATTTCTCTATGAGCATACACGAAGGTTATCATAGTACCACCTAGGGAACACTACGTTCTCTATAGCAGTTCTTATTGCCTGGAGGGTGGTAAAGACAGCACAGACTTACATAAAAGTGTACCCTTAGCCATCCGATCAGTATCGGTGCCTGAATGGTGGCAACTATTAACGTAGTGGCTATAGAGAGGTAAAGCCACACAGACCTTCCTGGGAGAGTACCCTGGGCCAACAGTCTAGTAGCAGATCTATGGGAGTAGCAACCTTCTGGCTACAAACAATATATTATACACACACTGAACTGCATTGCTGGGGTGCAGATATAATAACCCAGCTGGCGACCTTGCTAAGAGGAAGATAGAGAAGACAGGCGGGAAAGGAGTTCCTGCAACCTTTTTTGTCTGGCAGGCAAGACTCAGGGAGGTTATGGTTATAGGTAAGCCTGAGTCTTCCTTCACTCCCCCACGGGTCTAGGCCGGAACTGTTAACAGCAGTTTCCCCGTGTTTGACTGAAGGGCTTCCAGGGTGAATCAGTGGCACCCCCTTTTGTGGTGGAAGCAAAGACCTGCGGAGGTGGGCATTGTTGGTCCTCTCTTGTGTGACCAAGGAGACTCCGGTGAATCCAGGGAGTCGGAGGGGCTGAGTATTTGAGCCTTTTGAGCCCCTAGCAGCCGAGGGTTAGCAGAGCCCCGACCGGACCACCTCAACGTGACAGAGAACAGGCGACCTTGCCAGGATTCGAACCCCAGTAGCCAAGAACTGGGAACTTCGCCAGGAAGCGTGGATCAAACTACAGTGTGGCCCAAATTTCAAGACAAGGTTGCCAGGGTACTAATACAGTGTGGCCAGTGAATTCAGTGGTACTGTTACTCAACCAGCTAAGGGACTGAAACGGTGAAATTAGTGCCTACTAACTTGTCTGTGCTGTCGTGTATGCTCAATGATATAGAGATGGAGGAAGACAAAGTAAAGAAATTTATTGACACAAGGGACGAGAGAATTTTGGAAGAGTGTACCAAGGCCCAGCTCCAACAAGTGGCAAACCACTTTGGGATCAGGTTGAGGACGACTAAGGTAGCAGAGCGAAGGATAGAGATCATGGCACAGCTCACAGCTCGAGAGGAAGCGACGGGAGAGGAGCCATCTCAAGAGGAGCCGTCCCGAGGAGAGCCGTCGCAAGGTGAACTGTCCCGACTAGGGCCACCCCAAGCGCCTACCAGTGTGGAGAGAATTCACAGTGAACTTGGGAGCAGTGGAAGGTCCAGCTGTAGTAAGAGGAGCCTGCAACTGGAAATAATGAAGATGCAACTGGAAGCCCAGCTGCGACGAGAGGAGAGAGAAGCGCAAATGCAGCGAGAGGAACGTGCGGCTGAGCTGCAGCGAGAGGAACGTGCGGCTGAGCTGCAGCGAGAGGAACGTGCGGCTGAGCTGCAGCGAGAGGAACGTGCGGCTGAGCTGCAGCGAGAGGAGCGAGAAGCTCGGCTGCAGCGAGAAGAAGGATAGAGACAACTGCGACTGGAGGAGATAAAGGCAAAGAAAGAAGTCGAATTGCGTCGCGTTGAACGTGGTCTGCCCTCACTACCTGCACGGCGGGATGACCTCAAGGTAAGGGAACGTGACTTACCTACGTTCGAACCACAGGAAGCTGAGGCGTTCTTCGAACACTTTGAACGGATAGCAACTCTGAAGGAGTGTCCGGAAGATGATTGGGCTGCTCTGGTCCAGGGCAGGTTGACTGGTGAGGCCCGGGAAGCCTATAACATGCTGGACCTAGAGGAGTGTACTAGTTATGACGCGATTAAGAATGCGGTGCTCCACTCATTCCGGCTGACTCCGGAGATGTACCGGAAGCGGTTCAGAGAGTGTACAAGAGCGTCGGGAAAGACTTACGCCGAGACCGCCAGGGATATGGAACCGAAATTCCTACGATGGTTGAAGGCGGAGGAAACGGAGTCGGCGGATGATATCAAACGACTGATAGTGATGGAGAAGTTTATGTCGGTGCTCCATCCTGAGTTGCGAGTAAGGGTGAGAGAAGCAGGTATTAAGGACCTGAAGGCTGCAGTGGACCGAGCCGACATGCTGGAGGAGGCACTACATCTCAGGAGGGGGGGGCCACCCAGACACTCGCCTTACCCCAGGTCGGGAGGGAACTTTAGGAGTTCAGGAGGAGCGAGGACGGGTGGGGACTCTCCCAAGAGTAGTGTACCCAATGAGGTAACCCAGTTCAAGAGCTCAAGAGACGCGGGGAGGAAGCCCCAAGCTGTGAGCAGTAGACCTAGCTCGGGAGCAAGTGCTGCAGTCCCGGACACGACGACAGGGAGTCCAAGGAGGACCCAGGGGACGTCTGCAAGTGGTACCGCCAGAGTGACTAGCGAGTGGCCGCCCAGGGGAGGCAGCCGATGCTACAACTGTGGCGTGAGAGGACATTATGCCCGCGAGTGTGAGGAGCACCAAAGGAATATGGGACTAATGTTGGAAGAGGAGAGAGTGTTTGTTCTCACTCCATATTATAGTGGACCCAACGTGAATGGTTGGGAAATGAAGTTGGGTGAACATCCCTTCGTTTTTGGGGCCAACGTGAAGTTTGGAAAGTCAGACCCAGTGGAGGTTGCCGTGCTTCGAGATACGGGTGCTGACATAAGTATGGTGACCAGGAGTATTCTCCCCAAGGAATTTAATGATTCACCTGTAGGAGTGGTGAGGATACGCAGTGTGGGGGAGGAATACAGGTTGCCACTTCACGAAGTAAAGCTGATGGCCGACTGCGGAGTCGAGAAAGCTATAGTAGCTGTAGCCCCTAAATTACCCCTAGAGCATGTACAGATGGTGCTGGGTAATGACCTCGGAGGAGGCAGGATACAACCCGATTGGGCCAGGAGTGCCTATGTTGCAAGCAGCGGTACAACCCTGCCGGGTGAGGTATCGGTCGTTCCAGATGGTAGTGAGGAAGCCGACTTCGCCAGGGGAAACGTCGCCAGAGACGACGACAACGAGGGCGAGAGTGCAGAAAGGTCGTCGGAGGTTGTGGGAAACCCCGACGAAGCCCTCCGACTAAGCCTGATGATGCGTGTGGAGGAGTGACGAGGAGCAGCCGTACAAACGCCTGGGGCAGTGAAGAGGCTGCAGACCGCACTCCCTCCATACAGAAACGTGAATAAAGAAAGCTCAGTGGATGAGCGAACGGCGGTGAAGGGCAGAGTGGAGGAGCCACAAACGCCTGGGGCGGTGAAGAGGCTGCAGACCGCACTCCCTCCATACAGAAACGTGAATAAAGTAAGCTCAGTGGATGAGCGAACGGCGGTGAAGGGCAGAGTGGAGGAGCCACGACGCAGTGCACCCTATGCCGGCCAGATGAATAGTGGTAGGTGCAAGATGAAGCACCGTGGTGAGGTGAGCCACAGGGAGGTGGATGAGCCCAATCACGAACCGGAGAAGACGTCTGCAGGGAAGAGAATCTCATGGAGGAGTGAAGATGTTCGTCGGGAACGAAGGAGCGAGTGGTATAGGAAAGGCAATACGAAGAAAGCAGGGAATAGGTACACCCAGGATAGGCGCCAGCCTAACCAGAGGGGCATTGGGCCATCGCAAAAGCCTAGTGTGGAAGAGAGGAAGCTGCTGGATGGAGTACAGGTTACAAGTGCCACTGTGAGGAGACAACGCACCTATGGGAGAAGAGGAACCGAGAAGAAAGAAGATTGGCGAAGAGGAGATCATGAGAGGAAACATGGAGTACCTGTAGGACGTGGTGGAAGTGCAAGACTATCTCGGAGTGCACGACGCGGTGGAGGCGCTGCATGCACTGAATCTTACAGTGGTAACGAGCCGTGGGAGTACACTCGTAGCCACGGAGAGAGGATTTCTTGTAGGTGTTCAGGGAACACCCATCACACCCGGTCCTATGCGAGGTGGAGATACAATGAGGCAAGTAACTGGCAAGGTGGTATGAGCCACGTCACCAACTGGAGGAGTGACACTTCAGGAACGGAGGGAGCAAGAGTATAGGTTGCCCTCTTGAGTGCCGCTCTTCCGATATGACTCTTATTTTAAGGGGAGGGGTATGTTACGGTGCCCTCTCCTATTTCTTTCGTTTGTCGGCTTAAAGAGTCATATCAGCTCTCCCTACTGATTCTCTGAGGTTCAGGGAATCTAATGATATATGTGGCGACCAGACCGGCTGCCATTTAATGGAAGGAGGTTACATTATAAGTTGTAAATAAGGAGAAATTGGCGCCCTGATATAAAATGAAACAGTATCCCCTACGGCAGATATGACCTTTTGGAAGGGACATTAGCCGATCACGGATTGGCCGACGTGGGTCGCGGGCGACCAATCAGGGCCCGCTATGACGTCACCGAGTGCCCCGGGCGGCGCCAATGTGAGAGTTGATCTGACCTTTGAAGCGACAGGACGCGCCTCGGTCTGCTCTCAAGGATTAGAGGCTCTACAAGCCTTATTCAGTGGATTGACTAGCCATCGCAGCCCACCATCAGTTATTGGAGACCCTGCGCTTCTGGGAAGCAAATAAGGAACCAAGTTCATTGAGCAGAGAAGTGCCAAACTTGGAAAATAGTCGGCGACGACGCTGGGGCGGCGCTGCTGGACGTGAGGTCTGGAAGGTGCGGTGGGCAGGCCTAGCTGTGACCGGGTCACATCCACTGAGAATCTTGGAAGGACGACACCGTGCCTAGGACAAGGAGCAACGCCTTGTGGAAGGGGCGAGTGTGGGAAAAATAGTGATTAGCTCAGCGCCCATCGATGAACCAGGATTGGGGGCAGCTGAGTCTCAGGGATTGGAACGGCGACGACGCGAAGGCTCCACGACACCTGAGGACCTGTGGAACGTCCTGGATCGTCAAGGATCGACCCAAGGAAGCGTGGGAACCTCACACCATCGAGGGACAGGCGTCGTGAGCCAGGAATGTAAGGTAGATCATTTTCCCTCCCATTACCCCTTGTGTGAGTAGGCTAGTTAGGCCACAATATTTGCTTATGTATGTGGCAACAGGACTTTAATTCTTTAGTAGTAGAATAGGCTGCAAGGCAGCTTGTGTGCAGGACTGTCAGAGGGGACAGTGTGTAGGGATGGCAGGACAGTGAAGAAGAGGCGCCGACGTGGTGAAGAGGCCCTCCTGTGAGAGTGTGGGACTCCTGTCTTCCTTGCCCAGTTGAAGGAGTGTTGGAGGTCATGGAAGAAGAAGCTGACAATCTCGAGACTTATTATCCATATTTCCATATTCATGTATTACTTGTGATTGTGTGTGTGTGTTCATGTAATTTGCATCAGTAAATTCACACATTTTATCACTGTGTTTGAGTGTGCCTCCATTTATGATATTTCTCTATGAGCATACACGAAGGTTATCATAGTACCACCTAGGGAACACTACGTTCTCTATAGCAGTTCTTATTGCCTGGAGGGTGGTAAAGACAGCACAGACTTACATAAAAGTGTACCCTTAGCCATCCGATCAGTATCGGTGCCTGAATGGTGGCAACTATTAACGTAGTGGCTATAGAGAGGTAAAGCTACACAGACCTTCCTGGGGGAGTACCCTGGGCCAACAGTCTAGTAGCAGATCTATGGGTGTAGCAACCTTCTGGCTACAAAAAATATATAATACACCCACTGAACTGCATTGCTGGGGTGCAGATACAATAACCCAGCTGGCGACCTTGCTAAGAGGAAGATAGAGAAGACAGGCGGGAAAGGAGTTCCTGCAACCTTTTTTGTCTGGCAGGCAAGACTCAGGGAGGTTATGGTTATAGGTAAGCCTGAGTCTTCCTTCACTCCCCCCACGGGTCTAGGCCGGAACTGTTAACAGCAGTTTCCCCGTATTTGACTGAAGGGCTTCCAGGGTGAATCAGTGTCACCCCCTTTTGTGGTGGAAGCAAAGACCTGCGGAGGTGGGCATTGTTGGTCCTCTCTTGTGTGACCAAGGAGACTCCGGTGAATCCAGGGAGTCGGAGGGGCTGAGTATTTGAGCCTTTTGAGCCCCTAGCAGCCGAGGGTTAGCAGAGCCCCGACCGGACCACCTCCACGTGACACCCCACACCAGCTGTTGCTGACCCTACACCAGCTACTGACCCTACACCACCTGCTGCTGGCCCCACACCAGCTGCTGTTGACCCTACACCAGCTGCTGCTGACCCCACACCAGCTGCTGCTGCTGACTCCACACCAGCTGCTGCTGCTGACCCCACACCAGTTGCTGCTGCTGACCCCACACCAGCTGCTGCTGCTGACCCCCCCTCCAGCTGCTGCTGCTGACCCCCCACCAGCTGCTGCTGCTGACCCCCCACCAGCTGCTGCTGCTGACCCCTTACCAGCTGCTGCGGCTGACCCTACACCAGCTGCTGCTGACCCTACACCAGCTGCTGCTGACCCTACACCAGCTGCTGCTGCTGACCCTACACCAGCTGCTGCTGCTGACCCTACACCAGCTGCTGCTGCTGACCCTACACCACCAGCTGCTGCTGACCCTACACCACCTGCAGCTGACCCCACACCCGCTGCTGCTGACCCTGCACCAGCTGCTGCTGACCCCACACCAGCTGCTGCTGCTGACCCCACATCAGCTGCTGCTGACTCTACTCCAGCTGCTGCTAACCCTACACCATCTGCTGCTGACCCCACACCACCAGCTGCAGCTGACCCCACACCAGCTGCTGCTGACCCTGCACCAGCTGCTGCTAACCCCCCACAAGCTGCTGCTGCTGACCCTACACCAGCTGCTGCTGACCCTACACCAGCTGCTGCTGACTCTACTCCAGCTGCTGCTGACCCTACACCACCTGCTGCTGACCCTACACCAGCTGCTGCTGACTCTACTCCAGCTGCTGCTGACCCTACACCAGCTGCTGCTGACCCTACACCACCTGCTGCTGACCCTACACCAGCTGCTGCTGACCCTACACCAGCTGCTGCTGACCCTACACCAGCTGCTGCTGACCGTACTCCAGCTGCTGCTGACCGTACACCAGCTGCTGCTGACCGTACACCACCTGCTGCTGACCCCACACTACCTGCTGCTGACTCTACACCAACTGCTGCTGACTCTACACCAGCTGCTGATGACCCCACACCAGCTGCTGCTGACCCCACACCAGCTGCTACTGACCCCACACCAGCTGCTGCTGACCCCACACCACCTGCTGCTGACCCCACACCACCTGCTGCTGACCCCACACCACCTGCTGCTGACCCCACACCACCTGCTGCTGACCCCACACCACCTGCTGCTGACCCCACACCACCTGCTGCTGACCCCACACCACCTGCTGCTGACCCCACACCACCTGCTGCTGACTCTACACCAGCTGCTGCTGACCCCACACCACCTGCTGCTGCTGACCCCACACCACCTGCTGCTGCTGACCTCACACCACCTGCTGCTGACCCCACACCACCTGCTGCTGACCCCACACCAGCTGCTGCTGACCCCACACCACCTGCTGCTGCAGACCCCACACCAGCTGCTGCTGCTGACCCCACACCACCTGCTGCTGCTGACCCCACACCACCTGCTGCTGCTGACCCCACAGCAGCTGCTGTTGCTGACCCCCCTCCAGCTGCTGTTGCTGACCCCCCACCAGCTGCTGCTGCTGACCCCCCACCAGCTGCTGCTGCTGACCCCTTACCAGCTGCTGCTGCTGACCCTACACCAGCTGCTGCTGACCCTACACCAGCTGCTGCTGACCCTACACCAGCTGCTGCTGCTGACCCTACACCAGCTGCTGCTGCTGACCCTACACCAGCTGCTGCTGCTGACCCTACATCACCAGCTGCTGCTGACCCTACACCACCTGCAGCTGACCCCACACCAGCTGCTGCTGACCCTACATCAGCTGCTGCTGACCCCACACCAGCTGCTGCTGACTCTATTCCAGCTGCTGCTGACCCTACACCACCTGCTGCTGACCCCACACCACCAGCTGCTGCTGACCCCCCACCAGCTGCTGCTGACCATACACCAGCTGCTGCTGACCCTACACCAGCTGCTGCTGACTCTACTCCAGCTGCTGCTGACCCTACACCACCTGCTGCTGGCCCTACACCACCTGCTGCTGACCCTACACCAGCTGCTGCTGACCCTACAGCAGCTGCTGCTGACCGTACTCCAGCTGCAGCTGACTGTACACCAGCTGCTACTGACCGTACACCAGCTGCTGCTGACCGTACACCAGCTGCTGCTGACCGTACACCAGCTGCTGCTGACCCTACACCAGCTGCTGCTGACCCTACACCAGCTGCTGCTGACTCTACACCAGCTGCTGCTGACCGTACACCAGCTGCTGCTGACCGTACACCAGCTGCTGCTGACCGTACACCAGCTGCTGCTGACTCTACACCAGCTGCTGCTGACCGTACTCCAGCTGCTGCTGACCGTACACCAGCTGCTGCTGACCGTACACCAGCTGCTGCTGACCGTACACCAGCTGCTGCTGACCCCACACCAGCTGCTGTTGACCCCACACCAGCTGCTGCTGACCCCACACCAGCTGTTGCTGACCCTACACCAGCTGCTGCTGACCGTACTCCAGCTGCTGCTGACCCTACACCAGCTGCTGCTGACCCCACACCACCAGCTGCTGTTGACCCCACACCAGCTGCTGCTGACCCTACACCAGCTACTGACCCTACACCAGCTACTGACCCTACACCACCTGCTGCTGGCCCCACACCAGCTGATGTTGACCCTACACCAGCTGCTGCGGCTGACCCCACACCAGCTGCTGCTGCTGACCCCACACCAGCTGCTGCTGCTGACCCCACACCAGCTGCTGCTGCTGACCCCCCTCCAGCTGCTGCTGCTGACCACCCTCCAGCTGCTGCTGCTGACCCCCTACCAGCTGCTGCTGCTGACCCCTTACCAGCTGCTGCTGCTGACCCTACACCAGCTGCTGCTGACCCTACACCAGCTGCTGCTGACCCTACACCAGCTGCTGCTGCTGCTGACCCTACACCAGCTGCTGCTGCTGACCCTACACCAGCTGCTGCTGCTGACAATACACCAGCTGCTGCTGCTGACCCTACACCACCAGCTGCTGCTGACCCTACACCACCTGCAGCTGACCCCACACCAGCTGCTGCTGACCAAACACCAGCTGTTGCTGACCATACACCAGCTGCTGCTGACCCCACACCAGCTGCTGCTGCTGACCCCACACCAGCTGCTGCTGACTCTACTCCAGCTGCTGCTGACCCTACACCACCTGCTGCTGACCCCACACCACCAGCTGCTGCTGACCCCCCACCAGCTGCTGCTGCTGACCCTACACCAGCTGCTGCTGACCCTACACCAGCTGCTGCTGACCCTACAACAGCTGCTGCTGACCCTACACCACCTGCTGCTGACCCTACACCAGCTGCTGCTGACCCCACACCACCTGCTGCTGACCCTACACCACCTGCTGCTGACCCCACACCACCTGCTGCTGACCCTACACCACCTGCTGCTGACCCCACACCAGCTGCTGCTGCTGACCCCCCTCCAGCTGCTGCTGCTGACCCCCCACCAGCTGCTGCTGCTGACCCCCCACCAGCTGCTGCTGCTGACCCCTTACCAGCTGCTGCTGCTGACACTACACCAGCTGCCGCTGACCCTACACCAGCTGCTGCTGACCCTACACCAGCTGCTGCTGCTGACCCTACACCAGCTGCAGCTGCTGACCGTACACCAGCTGCTGCTGCTGACCCTACACCACCAGCTGCTGCTGACCCTACACCACCTGCAGCTGACCCCACACCAGCTGCTGCTGACCCTACATCAGCTGCTGCTGACCCCACACCAGCTGCTGCTGACTCTACTCCAGCTGCTGCTGACCCTACACCACCTGCAGCTGACCCCACACCAGCTGCTGCTGACCCTACATCAGCTGCTGCTGACCCCACACCAGCTGCTGCTGACCCTACATCAGCTGCTGCTGACCCCACACCAGCTGCTGCTGACCCCACACCAGCTGCTGCTGCTGACCCCACACCAGCTGCTGCTGACTCTACTCCAGCTGCTGCTGACTCTACTCCAGCTGCTGCTGACCATACACCACCTGCTGCTGACCCCACACCACCAGCTGCTGCTGACCCTACACCAGCTGCTGCTGACCCTTCACCACCTGCTGCTGACCCTACACCAGCTGCTGCTGACCCTACACCAGCTGCTGCTGCTGACCCTACACCAGCTGCTGCTGCTGACCCTACACCAGCTGCTGCTGCTGACCCTACACCAGCTGCTGCTGCTGACCCTACACCAGCTGCTGCTGCTGACCCTACACCAGCTGCTTCTGGTGACCCTACACCAGCTGCTTCTGCTGACCCTACACCAGCTGCTGCTGCTGACCCTACACCAGCTGCTGCTGCTGACCCTACACCAGCTGCTGCAGACCCTATACCACCTGCAGCTGAGCCCACACCAGCTGCTGCTGACCCTACACCAGCTGCTGCTGACCCCACACCAGCTGCTGCTCACCCCACACCACCTGCTGCTGACCTCACACCACCTGCTGCTGACCCTACACCAGCTGCTGCTGACCCCACACCAGCTGCTGCTGACCCCACACCAGCTGCTGCTGACCCCACACCAGCTGCTGCTGACCCTACACCAGCTGCTGCTGACCCCACACCACCAGCTGCTGCTGACCCTACACCACCTGCTGCTGACCCTTCACCACCTGCTGCTGACCCTACACCAGCTGCTGCTGACCCTACACCAGCTGCTGCTGCTGACCCTACACCAGCTGCTGCTGCTGACCCTACACCAGCTGCTGCTGCTGACCCTACACCAGCTGCTGCTGCTGACCCTACACCAGCTGCTGCTGCTGACCATACACCAGCTCCTGCTGCTGACCCTACACCAGCTGCTGCTGCTGACCCTACACCAGCTGCTGCTGCTGACCCTACACCAGCTGCTGCTGCTGACCCTACACCACCAGCTGCTGCTGACCCTACACCACCTGCAGCTGACCCCACACCAGCTGCTGCTGACCCTACATCAGCTGCTGCTGACCCCACACCAGCTGCTGCTGACCCCACACCAGCTGCTGCTGCTGACCCCACACCAGCTGCTGCTGACTCTACTCCAGCTGCTGCTGACTCTAAACCAGCTGCTGCTGACCCTACACCAGCTGCTGCTGACCCCACACCACCAGCTGCTGCTGACCCTACACCAGCTGCTGCTGCTGACCCCCGACCAGCTGCTGCTGCTGACCCTACACCAGCTGCTGCTGACCCTACTACAGCTGCTGCTGAATCTACTCCAGCTGCTGCTGACTCTACTCCAGCTGCTGCTGACCCTACACCACCTGCTGCTGCTTACCCTACACCACCTGCTGCTGCTGTCCCTACACCACCTGCTGCTGCTGACCCTACACCACCTGCTGCTGCTGACCCTACACCACCTGCTGCTGCTGACACTACACCACCTGCTGCTGCTGACCCTACACCAGCTGCTGCTGCTGACCCTACACCACCTGCTGCTGCTGACCCTACACCACTTGCTGCTGCTGACCCTACACCACCTGCTGCTGCTGACCCTACACCACCTGCTGCTGCTGACCCTACACCACCTGCTGCTGCTGACCCTACACCACCTGCTGCTGCTGACCCTACACCACCTGCTGCTGCTGACCCTACACCAGCTGCTGCTGACCCTACACCACCGCTGCTGCTGACCCTACACCAGCTGCTGCTGCTGACCCTACACCAGCTGCTGCTGCTGACCCTACACCAGCTGCTGCTGCTGACCCTACACCAGCTGCTGCTGCTGACCCTACACCAGCTGCTGCTGCTGACCCTACACCAGCTGCTGCTGCTGACCCTACACCAGCTGCTGCTGCAGACCCTACACCAGCTGCTGCTGCTGACCCTACACCAGCTGCTGCTGCTAACCCTACACCAGCTGCTGCTGCTGACCCTACACCAGCTGCTGCTGCTGACCCTACACCACCTGCTGCTGCTGACCCTACACCACCTGCTGCTGCTGACCCTACACCACCTGCTGCTGCTGACCCTACACCACCTGCTGCTGCTGACCCTACACCACCTGCTGCTGCTGACCCTACACCACCTGCTACTGATGACCCTACACCACCTGCTGCTACTGACCCTACACCACCTGCTGCTGCTGACCCTACACCACCTGCTGCTGCTGACCCTACACCACCTGCTGCTGCTTACCCTACACCACCTGCTGCTGCTGACCCTACACCACCTGCTGCTGACCCTACACCACCTGCTGCTGCTGACCCTACACCAGCTGCTGCTGCTGACCCTACACCAGCTGCTGCTGCTGACCCTACACCAGCTGCTGCTGCTGACTCTACACCAGCTGCTGCTGCTGACCCTACACCAGCTGCTGCTGCTGACCCTACACCACCTGCTGCTGCTGACCCTACACCACCTGCTGCTGCTGACCCCACACCACCTGCTGCTGCTGACCCTACACCACCTGCTGCTGCTGACCCTACACCACCTGCTGCTGCTGACCCTATACCACCTGCTGCTGCTGAACCTACACCAGCTGCTGCTGCTGACCCTACACCACCTGCTGCTGCTGACCCTACACCAGCTGCTGCTGCTGACCCTACACCACCTACTGCTGCTGACCCTACACCAACTGCTGCTGCTGACCCTACACCAGCTGCTGTTGCTGACCCTACACCAGCTGCTGCTGCTGACCCTACACCAGCTGCTGCTGCTGACCCTACACCAGCTGCTGCTGCTGACTCTACACCATCTGCTGACCCTACATCAGCTGCTGCTGCTGACCCTACACCAGCTACTGCTGCTGACCCTACACCAGCTGCTGCTGCTGACCATACACCAGCTGCTGCTGCTGACCCTACACCAGCTGCTGCTGCTGACCCTACACTAGCTGCTGCTGCTGACCCTACACCAGCTGCTGCTGCTGACCCTACACCACCAGCTGCTGCTGACCCTACACCACCTGCAGCTGACCCCACACCAGCTGCTGCTGACCCTACATCAGCTGCTGCTGACCCCACACCAGCTGCTGCTGACCCCACACCAGCTGCTGCTGCTGACCCCACACCAGCTGCTGCTGACTCTACTCCAGCTGCTGCTGACTCTACTCCAGCTGCTGCTGACCATACACCACCTGCTGCTGACCCCACACCACCAGCTGCTGCTGACCCTACACCAGCTGCTGCTGACCCTTCACCACCTGCTGCTGACCCTACACCAGCTGCTGCTGACCCTACACCAGCTGCTGCTGCTGACCCTACACCAGCTGCTGCTGCTGACCCTACACCAGCTGCTGCTGCTGACCCTACACCAGCTGCTGCTGCTGACCCTACACCAGCTGCTGCTGCTGACCCTACACCAGCTGCTTCTGGTGACCCTACACCAGCTGCTTCTGCTGACCCTACACCAGCTGCTGCTGCTGACCCTACACCAGCTGCTGCTGCTGACCCTACACCACCAGCTGCTGCAGACCCTATACCACCTGCAGCTGAGCCCACACCAGCTGCTGCTGACCCTACACCAGCTGCTGCTGACCCCACACCAGCTGCTGCTGACCCCACACCACCTGCTGCTGACCTCACACCACCTGCTGCTGACCCTACACCTGCTGCTGCTGACCCCACACCAGCTGCTGCTGACCCCACACCAGCTGCTGCTGACCCCACACCAGCTGCTGCTGACCCTACACCAGCTGCTGCTGACCCCACACCACCAGCTGCTGCTGACCCTACACCACCTGCTGCTGACCCTTCACCACCTGCTGCTGACCCTACACCAGCTGCTGCTGACCCTACACCAGCTGCTGCTGCTGACCCTACACCAGCTGCTGCTGCTGACCCTAC
The DNA here is from genome assembly GCF_040958095.1 of Procambarus clarkii. Classification (NCBI taxonomy): domain Eukaryota; kingdom Metazoa; phylum Arthropoda; class Malacostraca; order Decapoda; family Cambaridae; genus Procambarus; species Procambarus clarkii. The sequence continues at coordinate 236,644 of NW_027189375.1, forward strand.
ACCAGCTGCTGCTGCTGACCATACACCAGCTCCTGCTGCTGACCCTACACCAGCTGCTGCTGCTGACCCTACACCAGCTGCTGCTGCTGACCCTACACCAGCTGCTGCTGCTGACCCTACACCACCAGCTGCTGCTGACCCTACACCACCTGCAGCTGACCCCACACCAGCTGCTGCTGACCCTACATCAGCTGCTGCTGACCCCACACCAGCTGCTGCTGACCCCACACCAGCTGCTGCTGCTGACCCCACACCAGCTGCTGCTGACTCTACTCCAGCTGCTGCTGACTCTAAACCAGCTGCTGCTGACCCTACACCACCTGCTGCTGACCCCACACCACCTGCTGCTGACTCTACACCACCTGCTGCTGACCCCACACCACCAGCTGCTGCTGACCCTACACCACCTGCTGCTGACCCTTCACCACCTGCTGCTGACCCTACACCAGCTGCTGCTGACCCTACACCAGCTGCTGCTGCTGACCCTACACCAGCTGCTGCTGCCGACCCAACACCACCTGCAGCTGACCCCACACCAGCTGCTGCTGACCCTACACCAGCTGCTGCTGAACCCACACCAGCTGCTGCTGACCCCACACCACGTGCTGCTGACCCTACACCAGCTGCTGCTGACCCCACACCAGCTGCTGCTGACCCCACACCAGCTGCTGCTGACCCCACACCAGCTGCTGCTAACCCTACTCCAGCTGCTGCTGACCCCACACCACCTGCTGCTGACCCCACACCACCTGCTGCTGACCACACACCACCTGCTGCTGACCCCACACCACCTGCTGCTGATGCTGTAAGTGTTGACACGTCTCAAGCAAGTATTGACCCCTCCAGTGCTGTAAGTGTTGACACGTCTCAAGCAAGTATTGACCCCTCCAGTGCTGTAAGTGTTGACACGTCTCATGCAAGTACTGATCCCTCCAGTGCTGTAAGTGTTGACACGTCTCAAGCAAGTATTGACCCCTCCAGTTCTGTAAGTGTTGACACGTCTCAAGCAAGTATTGACCCCTCCAGTGCTGTAAGTGTTGACACGTCTCAAGCAAGTATTGACCCCCCCTCCAGTGCTGTAAGTGTTGACACGTCTCAAGCAAGTATTGACCCCTCCAGTGCTGTAGGTGTTGACACGTCTCAAGCAAGTATTGACCCCTCCAGTGCTGTAAGTGTTGTCACGTCTCAAGCAAGTATTGACCCCCTCCCTCCAGTGCTGTAAGTGTTGACACGTCTCAAGCAAGTATTGACCCCTCCAGTGCTGTAAGTGTTGACACGCCTCAAGCAAGTATTGACCCCCCCTCCAGTGCTGTAAGTGTTATCACGTCTCAAGCAAGTATTGACCCCTCCAGTGCTGTAAGTGTTGACACGTCTCAAGCAAGTATTGACCCCTCCAGTGCTGTAAGTGTTATCACGTCTCAAGCAAGTATTGACCCCTCCAGTGCTGTAAGTGTTGTCACGTCTCAAGCAAGTATTGACCCCCTCCCTCCAGTGCTGTAAGTGTTGACACGTCTCAAGCAAGTATTGACCCCTCCAGTGCTGTAAGTGTTGTCACGTCTCAAGCAAGTATTGACCCTCCTCCAGTGATGTAAGTATTGACACGTCTCAAGCAAGTATTGACCCCCCCTCCCTCCAGTGCTGTAAGTGTTGACACGTCTCAAGCAAGTACTGACCCCTCCAGTGCTGTAAGTGTTGACCCGTCTCAAGCAAGTATTGACCCTCCATCCAGTGCTGTAAGTTTTATCACGTCTCAAGCAAGTATTGACCCCTCCAGTGCTGTAAGTGTTGACACGTCTCAAGCAAGTATTGACCCCTCCAGTGCTGTAAGTGTTATCACGTCTCAAGCAAGTATTGACCCCTCCAGTGCTGTAAGTGTTGACACGTCTCAATCAAGTATTGACCCCCCCCTCCAGTGCTGTAAGTGTTGACACGTCTCAAGCAAGTATTGACCCCTCCAGTGCTGTAAGTGTTGACACGTCTCAAGCAAGTATTGACCCCTCCAGTGCTGTAAGTGTTGACACGTCTCAAGCAAGTATTGACCCCTCCAGTGCTGTAAGTGTTGACACGTCTCAAGCAAGTATTGTTCCCTCCAGTGCTGTAAGTGTTGACACGTCTCAAGCAAGTATTGACCCCTCCAGTGCTGTAAGTGTTGACCCGTCTCAAGCAAGTATTGACCCCTCCAGTGCTGTAAATGTTGACACGTCTCAAGCAAGTATTGACCCCTCCAGTGCTGTAAGTGTTGACACGTCTCAAGCAAGTATTGACCCCCTCCAGTGCTGTAAGTGTTGACACGTCTCAAGCAAGTATTGACCCCTCCAGTGCTGTAAGTGTTGACACGTCTCAAGCAAGTATTGACCCCTCCAGTGCTGTAAGTGTTGACACGTCTCAAGCAAGTATTGACCCCTCCAGTGCTGTAAGTGTTGACACGTCTCAAGCAAGTATTGACCCCTCCAGTGCTGTAAGTGTTGACACGTCTCATGCAAGTATTGACCCCTCCAGTGCTGTAAATGTTGACACGTCTCATGCAAGTATTGACCCTTTATATGCTGTAAGTGTTGACACGTCTCAAGCAAGTATTGACCCCTCCAGTGCTGTAAGTGTTGACACGCCTCAAGCAAGTATTGACCCCTCCTCCAGTGCTGTAAGTGTTGACACGTCTCAAGCAAGTATTGACCCTCCCTCCAGTGCTGTAAGTGTTGACAGGTCTCAAGCAAGTATTGACCACTCCAGTGCTGTAGGTATTGTCACGTCTCAAGCAAGTATTGGCCCCTCCAGTGCTGTAAGTGTTGACACGTCTCAAGCAAGTATTGACCCCCCCAGTGCTGCAAGTCTTGACACGTCTCAAGCAAGTATTGACCCCCCCCCTCCAGTGCTGTAAGTGTTGACACGTCTCAAGCAAGTATTGACCCCTGTAGTTCTGTAAGTGTTGACACGTCTCAAGCAAGTATTGACCCCTCCAGTGCTGTAAGTGTTGTCACGTCTCAAGCAAGTATTGACCCCTCCAGTGCTGTAAGTGTTGACACGTCTCAAGCAAGTATTGACCCCTCCAGTGCTGTAAGTGTTGTCACGTCTCAAGCAAGTATTGACCCCTCCAGTGCTGTAAGTGTTGTCACGTCTCAAGCAAGTATTGACCCCTCCAGTGCTGTCGGTGTTGACACGCCTCAAGCAAGTATTGACCCCCTCCAGTGCTGTAAGTGAGTCACGTCTCAAGCAAGTATTGACACCACTCCAGTGCTGCAAGTGTTGTCACGTCTCAAGCAAGTATTGACCCCTCCAGTGCTGTAAGTGTTGACACGTCTCAAGCAAGTATTGACCCCTCCAGTGCTGTAAGTGTTGACACGTCTCAAGCAAGTATTGACCCCTCCAGTGCTGTAAGTGTTGACACGTCTCAAGCAGGTATTGACCCCCCTCCAGTGCTGTAAGTGTTGACACGTCTCAAGCAAGTATTGACCCTTCCATTGCTGTAAGTGTTGACACGTCTCAAGCAAGTATTGACCCCTCCAGTGATGTAAGTGTTGACACGTCTCAAGCAAGTATTGACCCCTCCAGTGATGTAAGTGTTGACACGCCTCAAGCAAGTATTGACCCCCCTCCAGTGCTGTAAGTGTTATCACGTCTCAAGCAAGTATTGACCCCCCTCCAGTGCTGTAAGTGTTGACACGTCTCAAGCAAGTATTGACCCTTCCAGTGCTGTAAGTGTTGACACGTCTCAAGCAAGTATTGACCCCTCCAGTGATGTAAGTGTTGACACGTCTCAAGCAAGTATTGACCCCTCCAGTGCTGTAAGTGTTGACACGCCTCAAGCAAGTATTGACCCCCCTCCAGTGCTGTAAGTGTTATCACGTCTCAAGCAAGTATTGACCCCTCCAGTGCTGTAAGTGTTGACACGTCTCAAGCAAGTATTGACCCCTCCAGTGCTGTAAGTGTTATCACGTCTCAAGCAAGTATTGACCCCTCCTGTGCTGTAAGTGTTGTCACGTCTCAAGCAAGTATTGACCCCCTCCCTCCAGTGCTGTAAGTGTTGACACGTCTCAAGCAAGTACTGACCCCTCCAGTGCTGTAAGTGTTGTCACGTCTCAAGCAAGTTTTGACCCTCCTCCAGTGATGTAAGTATTGACACGTCTCAAGCAAGTATTGACCCCCCTCCCTCCAGTGCTGTAAGTGTTGACACGTCTCAAGCAAGTACTGACCCCTCCAGTGCTGTAAGTGTTGACACGTCTCAAGCAAGTATTGACCCCTCCAGTGCTGTAAGTGTTATCACGTCTCAAGCAAGTATTGACCCCTCCAGTGCTGTAAGTGTTGACACGTCTCAAGCAAGTATTGACCCCCCCTCCAGTGCTGTAAGTGTTGACACGTCTCAAGCAAGTATTGACCCCTCCAGTGCTGTAAGTGTTGACACGTCTCAAGCAAGTATTGACCCCTCCAGTGCTGTAAGTGTTGACACCTCTCAAGCAAGTATTGACCCCCCTCCAGTGCTGTAAGTGTTGACACATCTCAAGCAAGTACTGACCCCTCCAGTGCTGTAAGTGTTGACACGTCTCAAGCAAGTATTGACCCCCCCTCCAGTGCTGTAAGTGTTGACACGTCTCAAGCAAGTATTGACCCCTCCAGTGCTGTAAGTGTTGACACGTCTCAAGCAAGTATTGACCCCTCCAGTGCTGTAAGTGTTGACACGTCTCAAGCAAGTATTGACCCTTCCATTGCTGTAAGTGTTGACACGTCTCAAGCAAGTATTGACCCCTCCAGTGATGTAAGTGTTGACACGTCTCAAGCAAGTATTGACCCCTCCAGTGATGTAAGTGTTGACACGCCTCAAGCAAGTATTGACCCCCCTCCAGTGCTGTAAGTGTTATCACGTCTCAAGCAAGTATTGACCCCTCCAGTGCTGTAAGTGTTGACACGTCTCAAGCAAGTATTGACCCCTCCAGTGCTGTAAGTGTTATCACGTCTCAAGCAAGTATTGACCCCTCCAGTGCTGTAAATGTTGACACGTCTCATGCAAGTATTGACCCTTTATATGCTGTAAGTGTTGACACGTCTCAAGCAAGTATTGACCCCTCCAGTGCTGTAAGTGTTGACACGCCTCAAGCAAGTATTGACCCCTCCTCCAGTGCTGTAAGTGTTGACACGTCTCAAGCAAGTATTGACCCTCCCTCCAGTGCTGTAAGTGTTGACAGGTCTCAAGCAAGTATTGACCACTCCAGTGCTGTAGGTATTGTCACGTCTCAAGCAAGTATTGGCCCCTCCAGTGCTGTAAGTGTTGACACGTCTCAAGCAAGTATTGACCCCCCCCAGTGCTGCAAGTCTTGACACGTCTCAAGCAAGTATTGACCCCCCCCCTCCAGTGCTGTAAGTGTTGACACGTCTCAAGCAAGTATTGACCCCTGTAGTTCTGTAAGTGTTGACACGTCTCAAGCAAGTATTGACCCCTCCAGTGCTGTAAGTGTTGTCACGTCTCAAGCAAGTATTGACCCCTCCAGTGCTGTAAGTGTTGACACGTCTCAAGCAAGTATTGACCCCTCCAGTGCTGTAAGTGTTGTCACGTCTCAAGCAAGTATTGACCCCCTCCAGTGCTGTAAGTGAGTCACGTCTCAAGCAAGTATTGACACCACTCCAGTGCTGCAAGTGTTGTCACGTCTCAAGCAAGTATTGACCCCTCCAGTGCTGTAAGTGTTGACACGTCTCAAGCAAGTATTGACCCCTCCAGTGCTGTAAGTGTTGACACGTCTCAAGCAAGTATTGACCCCTCCAGTGCTGTAAGTGTTGACACGTCTCAAGCAAGTATTGACCCCCCTCCAGTGCTGTAAGTGTTGACACGTCTCAAGCAAGTATTGACCCTTCCATTGCTGTAAGTGTTGACACGTCTCAAGCAAGTATTGACCCCTCCAGTGATGTAAGTGTTGACACGTCTCAAGCAAGTATTGACCCCTCCAGTGATGTAAGTGTTGACACGCCTCAAGCAAGTATTGACCCCCCTCCAGTGCTGTAAGTGTTATCACGTCTCAAGCAAGTATTGACCCCTCCAGTGCTGTAAGTGTTGACACGTCTCAAGCAAGTATTGACCCCTCCAGTGCTGTAAGTGTTATCACGTCTCAAGCAAGTATTGACCCCTCCAGTGCTGTAAGTGTTGTCACGTCTCAAGCAAGTATTGACCCCCTCCCTCCAGTGCTGTAAGTGTTGACACGTCTCAAGCAAGTATTGACCCCCCTCCAGTGCTGTAAGTGTTGACACGTCTCAAGCAAGTATTGACCCTTCCAGTGCTGTAAGTGTTGACACGTCTCAAGCAAGTATTGACCCCTCCAGTGCTGTAAGTGTTGACACGTCTCAAGCAAGTATTGACCCCTCCAGTGCTGTAAGTGTTGACACGTCTCAAGCAAGTATTGACCCCTCCAGTGCTGTAAGTGTTGACACGTCTCAAGCAAGTATTGACCCCTCCAGTGCTGTAAGTGTTGACACGTCTCATGCAAGTATTGACCCCTCCAGTGCTGTAAATGTTGACACGTCTCATGCAAGTATTGACCCTTTATATGCTGTAAGTGTTGACACGTCTCAAGCAAGTATTGACCCCTCCAGTGCTGTAAGTGTTGACACGCCTCAAGCAAGTATTGACCCCTCCTCCAGTGCTGTAAGTGTTGACACGTCTCAAGCAAGTATTGACCCTCCCTCCAGTGCTGTAAGTGTTGACAGGTCTCAAGCAAGTATTGACCACTCCAGTGCTGTAGGTATTGTCACGTCTCAAGCAAGTATTGGCCCCTCCAGTGCTGTAAGTGTTGACACGTCTCAAGCAAGTATTGACCCCCCCAGTGCTGCAAGTCTTGACACGTCTCAAGCAAGTATTGACCCCCCCCCCCTCCAGTGCTGTAAGTGTTGACACGTCTCAAGCAAGTATTGACCCCTGTAGTTCTGTAAGTGTTGACACGTCTCAAGCAAGTATTGACCCCTCCAGTGCTGTAAGTGTTGTCACGTCTCAAGCAAGTATTGACCCCTCCAGTGCTGTAAGTGTTGACACGTCTCAAGCAAGTATTGACCCCTCCAGTGCTGTAAGTGTTGTCACGTCTCAAGCAAGTATTGACCCCTCCAGTGCTGTAAGTGTTGTCACGTCTCAAGCAAGTATTGACCCCTCCAGTGCTGTCGGTGTTGACACGCCTCAAGCAAGTATTGACCCCCTCCAGTGCTGTAAGTGAGTCACGTCTCAAGCAAGTATTGACACCACTCCAGTGCTGCAAGTGTTGTCACGTCTCAAGCAAGTATTGACCCCTCCAGTGCTGTAAGTGTTGACACGTCTCAAGCAAGTATTGACCCCTCCAGTGCTGTAAGTGTTGACACGTCTCAAGCAAGTATTGACCCCTCCAGTGCTGTAAGTGTTGACACGTCTCAAGCAGGTATTGACCCCCCTCCAGTGCTGTAAGTGTTGACACGTCTCAAGCAAGTATTGACCCTTCCATTGCTGTAAGTGTTGACACGTCTCAAGCAAGTATTGACCCCTCCAGTGATGTAAGTGTTGACACGTCTCAAGCAAGTATTGACCCCTCCAGTGATGTAAGTGTTGACACGCCTCAAGCAAGTATTGACCCCCCTCCAGTGCTGTAAGTGTTATCACGTCTCAAGCAAGTATTGACCCCTCCAGTGCTGTAAGTGTTGACACGTCTCAAGCAAGTATTGACCCCTCCAGTGCTGTAAGTGTTATCACGTCTCAAGCAAGTATTGACCCCTCCAGTGCTGTAAGTGTTGTCACGTCTCAAGCAAGTATTGACCCCCTCCCTCCAGTGCTGTAAGTGTTGACACGTCTCAAGCAAGTATTGACCCCCCTCCAGTGCTGTAAGTGTTGACACGTCTCAAGCAAGTATTGACCCTTCCAGTGCTGTAAGTGTTGACACGTCTCAAGCAAGTATTGACCCCTCCAGTGATGTAAGTGTTGACACGTCTCAAGCAAGTATTGACCCCTCCAGTGCTGTAAGTGTTGACACGCCTCAAGCAAGTATTGACCCCCCTCCAGTGCTGTAAGTGTTATCACGTCTCAAGCAAGTATTGACCCCTCCAGTGCTGTAAGTGTTGACACGTCTCAAGCAAGTATTGACCCCTCCAGTGCTGTAAGTGTTATCACGTCTCAAGCAAGTATTGACCCCTCCTGTGCTGTAAGTGTTGTCACGTCTCAAGCAAGTATTGACCCCCTCCCTCCAGTGCTGTAAGTGTTGACACGTCTCAAGCAAGTACTGACCCCTCCAGTGCTGTAAGTGTTGTCACGTCTCAAGCAAGTTTTGACCCTCCTCCAGTGATGTAAGTATTGACACGTCTCAAGCAAGTATTGACCCCCCTCCCTCCAGTGCTGTAAGTGTTGACACGTCTCAAGCAAGTACTGACCCCTCCAGTGCTGTAAGTGTTGACACGTCTCAAGCAAGTATTGACCCCTCCAGTGCTGTAAGTGTTATCACGTCTCAAGCAAGTATTGACCCCTCCAGTGCTGTAAGTGTTGACACGTCTCAAGCAAGTATTGACCCCCCCTCCAGTGCTGTAAGTGTTGACACGTCTCAAGCAAGTATTGACCCCTCCAGTGCTGTAAGTGTTGACACGTCTCAAGCAAGTATTGACCCCTCCAGTGCTGTAAGTGTTGACACCTCTCAAGCAAGTATTGACCCCCCTCCAGTGCTGTAAGTGTTGACACATCTCAAGCAAGTACTGACCCCTCCAGTGCTGTAAGTGTTGACACGTCTCAAGCAAGTATTGACCCCCCCTCCAGTGCTGTAAGTGTTGACACGTCTCAAGCAAGTATTGACCCCTCCAGTGCTGTAAGTGTTGACACGTCTCAAGCAAGTATTGACCCCTCCAGTGCTGTAAGTGTTGACACGTCTCAAGCAAGTATTGACCCTTCCATTGCTGTAAGTGTTGACACGTCTCAAGCAAGTATTGACCCCTCCAGTGATGTAAGTGTTGACACGTCTCAAGCAAGTATTGACCCCTCCAGTGATGTAAGTGTTGACACGCCTCAAGCAAGTATTGACCCCCCTCCAGTGCTGTAAGTGTTATCACGTCTCAAGCAAGTATTGACCCCTCCAGTGCTGTAAGTGTTGACACGTCTCAAGCAAGTATTGACCCCTCCAGTGCTGTAAGTGTTATCACGTCTCAAGCAAGTATTGACCCCTCCAGTGCTGTAAATGTTGACACGTCTCATGCAAGTATTGACCCTTTATATGCTGTAAGTGTTGACACGTCTCAAGCAAGTATTGACCCCTCCAGTGCTGTAAGTGTTGACACGCCTCAAGCAAGTATTGACCCCTCCTCCAGTGCTGTAAGTGTTGACACGTCTCAAGCAAGTATTGACCCTCCCTCCAGTGCTGTAAGTGTTGACAGGTCTCAAGCAAGTATTGACCACTCCAGTGCTGTAGGTATTGTCACGTCTCAAGCAAGTATTGGCCCCTCCAGTGCTGTAAGTGTTGACACGTCTCAAGCAAGTATTGACCCCCCCCAGTGCTGCAAGTCTTGACACGTCTCAAGCAAGTATTGACCCCCCCCCTCCAGTGCTGTAAGTGTTGACACGTCTCAAGCAAGTATTGACCCCTGTAGTTCTGTAAGTGTTGACACGTCTCAAGCAAGTATTGACCCCTCCAGTGCTGTAAGTGTTGTCACGTCTCAAGCAAGTATTGACCCCTCCAGTGCTGTAAGTGTTGACACGTCTCAAGCAAGTATTGACCCCTCCAGTGCTGTAAGTGTTGTCACGTCTCAAGCAAGTATTGACCCCCTCCAGTGCTGTAAGTTAGTCACGTCTCAAGCAAGTATTGACACCACTCCAGTGCTGCAAGTGTTGTCACGTCTCAAGCAAGTATTGACCCCTCCAGTGCTGTAAGTGTTGACACGTCTCAAGCAAGTATTGACCCCTCCAGTGCTGTAAGTGTTGACACGTCTCAAGCAAGTATTGACCCCTCCAGTGCTGTAAGTGTTGACACGTCTCAAGCAAGTATTGACCCCCCTCCAGTGCTGTAAGTGTTGACACGTCTCAAGCAAGTATTGACCCTTCCATTGCTGTAAGTGTTGACACGTCTCAAGCAAGTATTGACCCCTCCAGTGATGTAAGTGTTGACACGTCTCAAGCAAGTATTGACCCCTCCAGTGATGTAAGTGTTGACACGCCTCAAGCAAGTATTGACCCCCCTCCAGTGCTGTAAGTGTTATCACGTCTCAAGCAAGTATTGACCCCTCCAGTGCTGTAAGTGTTGACACGTCTCAAGCAAGTATTGACCCCTCCAGTGCTGTAAGTGTTATCACGTCTCAAGCAAGTATTGACCCCTCCAGTGCTGTAAGTGTTGTCACGTCTCAAGCAAGTATTGACCCCCTCCCTCCAGTGCTGTAAGTGTTGACACGTCTCAAGCAAGTATTGACCCCCCTCCAGTGCTGTAAGTGTTGACACGTCTCAAGCAAGTATTGACCCTTCCAGTGCTGTAAGTGTTGACACGTCTCAAGCAAGTATTGACCCCTCCAGTGATGTAAGTGTTGACACGTCTCAAGCAAGTATTGACCCCTCCAGGGCTGTAAGTGTTGACACGCCTCAAGCAAGTATTGACCCCCCTCCAGTGCTGTAAGTGTTATCACGTCTCAAGCAAGTATTGACCCCTCCAGTGCTGTAAGTGTTGACACGTCTCAAGCAAGTATTGACCCCTCCAGTGCTGTAAGTGTTATCACGTCTCAAGCAAGTATTGACCCCTCCTGTGCTGTAAGTGTTGTCACGTCTCAAGCAAGTATTGACCCCCTCCCTCCAGTGCTGTAAGTGTTGACACGTCTCAAGCAAGTATTGACCCCTCCAGTGCTGTAAGTGTTGTCACGTCTCAAGCAAGTTTTGACCCTCGTCCAGTGATGTAAGTATTGACACGTCTCAAGCAAGTATTGGCCCCCCTCCCTCCAGTGCTGTAAGTGTTGACACGTCTCAAGCAAGTACTGACCCCTCCAGTGCTGTAAGTGTTGACACGTCTCAAGCAAGTATTGACCCCTCCAGTGCTGTAAGTGTTATCACGTCTCAAGCAAGTATTGACCCCTCCAGTGCTGTAAGTGTTGACACGTCTCAAGCAAGTATTGACCCCCCTCCAGTGCTGTAAGTGTTGACACGTCTCAAGCAAGTATTGACCCCTCCAGTGCTGTAAGTGTTGACACGTCTCAAGCAAGTATTGACCCCTCCAGTGCTGTAAGTGTTGACACGTCTCAAGCAAGTATTGACCCCCCCTCCAGTGCTGTAAGTGTTGACACATCTCAAGCAAGTACTGACCCCTCCAGTGCTGTAAGTGTTGACACGTCTCAAGCAAGTATTGACCCCCCCTCCAGTGCTGTAAGTGTTGACACGTCTCAAGCAAGTATTGACCCCTCCAGTGCTGTAAGTGTTGACACGTCTCAAGCAAGTATTGACCCCTCCAGTGCTGTAAGTGTTGACACGTCTCAAGCAAGTATTGACCCCTCCAGTGCTGTAAGTGTTGACACGTCTCAAGCAAGTATTGATCCCTCCAGTGCTGTAAGTGTTGACACGTCTCAAGCAAGTATTGACCCCTCCAGTGCTGTAATTGTTGACACGTCTCAAGCAAGTATTGACCCCTCCAGTGCTGTAAATGTTGACACGTCTCAAGCAAGTATTGACCCCTCCAGTGCTGTAAGTGTTGACACGTCTCAAGCAAGTATTGACCCCCTCCAGTGCTGTAAGTGTTGACACGTCTCAAGCAAGTATTGACCCCTCCAGTGCTGTAAGTGTTGACACGTCTCAAGCAAGTATTGACCCCTCCAGTGCTGTAAGTGTTGACACGTCTCAAGCAAGTATTGACCCCTCCAGTGCTGTAAGTGTTGACACGTCTCAAGCAAGTATTGACCTCTCCAGTGCTGTAAGTGTTGACACGTCTCATGCAAGTATTGACCCCTCCAGTGCTGTAAATGTTGACACGTCTCATGCAAGTATTGACCCTTTAAATGCTGTAAGTGTTGACACGTCTCAAGCAAGTATTGACCCCTCCAGTGCTGTAAGTGTTGACACGCCTCAAGCAAGTATTGACCCCTCCTCCAGTGCTGTAAGTGTTGACACGTCTCAAGCAAGTATTGACCCCTCCAGTGCTGTAAGTGTTGACACGTCTCAAGCAAGTATTGACCCTTCCAGTGCTGTAAGTGTTTACACGTCTCAAGCAAGTATTGACCCCTCCAGTGCGGTAAGTGGTGACACGCCTCAAGCAAGTATTGACCCCCCTCCAGTGCTGTAAGTGTTGACACGTCTCAAGCAAGTATTGACCCCCCTCCAGTGCTGTAAGTGTTGACACGTCTCAAGCAAGTATTGACCCTTCCAGTGCTGTAAGTGTTGACACGTCTCAAGCAAGTATTGACCCCTCCAGTGCTGTAAGTGTTGACACGTCTCAAGCAAGTATTGACCCCTCCAGTGCTGTAAGTGTTGACACGTCTCAAGCAAGTATTGACCCCTCCAGTGCTGTAAGTGTTGACACGTCTCAAGCAAGTATTGACCCCTCCAGTGCTGTAAGTGTTGACACGTCTCATGCAAGTATTGACCCCTCCAGTGCTGTAAATGTTGACACGTCTCATGCAAGTATTGACCCTTTATATGCTGTAAGTGTTGACACGTCTCAAGCAAGTATTGACCCCTCCAGTGCTGTAAGTGTTGACACGCCTCAAGCAAGTATTGACCCCTCCTCCAGTGCTGTAAGTGTTGACACGTCTCAAGCAAGTATTGACCCTCCCTCCAGTGCTGTAAGTGTTGACAGGTCTCAAGCAAGTATTGACCACTCCAGTGCTGTAGGTATTGTCACGTCTCAAGCAAGTATTGGCCCCTCCAGTGCTGTAAGTGTTGACACGTCTCAAGCAAGTATTGACCCCCCCAGTGCTGCAAGTCTTGACACGTCTCAAGCAAGTATTGACCCCCCCCCTCCAGTGCTGTAAGTGTTGACACGTCTCAAGCAAGTATTGACCCCTGTAGTTCTGTAAGTGTTGACACGTCTCAAGCAAGTATTGACCCCTCCAGTGCTGTAAGTGTTGTCACGTCTCAAGCAAGTATTGACCCCTCCAGTGCTGTAAGTGTTGACACGTCTCAAGCAAGTATTGACCCCTCCAGTGCTGTAAGTGTTGTCACGTCTCAAGCAAGTATTGACCCCTCCAGTGCTGTAAGTGTTGTCACGTCTCAAGCAAGTATTGACCCCTCCAGTGCTGTCGGTGTTGACACGCCTCAAGCAAGTATTGACCCCCTCCAGTGCTGTAAGTGAGTCACGTCTCAAGCAAGTATTGACACCACTCCAGTGCTGCAAGTGTTGTCACGTCTCAAGCAAGTATTGACCCCTCCAGTGCTGTAAGTGTTGACACGTCTCAAGCAAGTATTGACCCCTCCAGTGCTGTAAGTGTTGACACGTCTCAAGCAAGTATTGACCCCTCCAGTGCTGTAAGTGTTGACACGTCTCAAGCAGGTATTGACCCCCCTCCAGTGCTGTAAGTGTTGACACGTCTCAAGCAAGTATTGACCCTTCCATTGCTGTAAGTGTTGACACGTCTCAAGCAAGTATTGACCCCTCCAGTGATGTAAGTGTTGACACGTCTCAAGCAAGTATTGACCCCTCCAGTGATGTAAGTGTTGACACGCCTCAAGCAAGTATTGACCCCCCTCCAGTGCTGTAAGTGTTATCACGTCTCAAGCAAGTATTGACCCCTCCAGTGCTGTAAGTGTTGACACGTCTCAAGCAAGTATTGACCCCTCCAGTGCTGTAAGTGTTATCACGTCTCAAGCAAGTATTGACCCCTCCAGTGCTGTAAGTGTTGTCACGTCTCAAGCAAGTATTGACCCCCTCCCTCCAGTGCTGTAAGTGTTGACACGTCTCAAGCAAGTATTGACCCCCCTCCAGTGCTGTAAGTGTTGACACGTCTCAAGCAAGTATTGACCCTTCCAGTGCTGTAAGTGTTGACACGTCTCAAGCAAGTATTGACCCCTCCAGTGATGTAAGTGTTGACACGTCTCAAGCAAGTATTGACCCCTCCAGTGCTGTAAGTGTTGACACGCCTCAAGCAAGTATTGACCCCCCTCCAGTGCTGTAAGTGTTATCACGTCTCAAGCAAGTATTGACCCCTCCAGTGCTGTAAGTGTTGACACGTCTCAAGCAAGTATTGACCCCTCCAGTGCTGTAAG